>NC_057806.1:421975117-422184493 GCF_018294505.1 Triticum aestivum | reverse complement strand
GTAGATGGATGTGCTCCGGTGTGGCATCGACAAGACGGAGTTGTCGGCTAGGGCGGGGCAGCACATGGTTTGGGTGGGTTTGAGGAGGGTTCACGTGAGCAAGGAAGAAAGAAAGAAAGAAGAAGATTGCTCCAAAATCAAGTGACGATTTAGAAATTATCACGTAACTTCATCGGTGAAATTATTATGCTGGAACCGTGTTTGGTGGTTGCTACGACCCGTGAACACGAGAGGCCTGATGGTGACCACAACTGGGCAATGTTGTAAATGGTGAAGCGGATGCTGGAACCAACAAACGATTTTGCTAGAACCGGCTACTACTTGAGCCAGGTTGTGGAATGTTAGAACCTTCGCCGATGAAATTGCCAGCTTAGACATTTCTGGATGCTCGAACTGGCAAAGGATTTTGCTGCATCCACGTCGCGACCGCGGGTGAAGGAGCTGCCACCACTACCGACGGTGTTGCGACAATGGAACAGAGGTACAATCATCATCGACAATTCTATGGTGGCGAGGGGAGGGAGCGTTTTTTCATGTGCGTGCTGCAACAACTTCATTGGCATTTTTCATATGTGAAATGGCCAACATGATGTAACCGGAAGGGAGGAAGAGGGAAGAGTTGCGGCAGCGATGAGGGTGGCAAGGTGCGACCTACGACGAGGTCGGTGGCTGGTGAGGGTGGCTCATGAGGGGCCATGACCCACACTGGACGCGTGCATGAGAGGAGCGTTGTTGACGCTGTGTGGGAGACGTCTCGCGATGGGAGGAGAGGGTGAAAAAGGGTGGATCGCAACCGTTTGGATGTGCTTGATCTAACGGCTAGTATGCGTGCTTGAACAATAGTACTCCCTCTGTTTCTAAATATAAGTCCTTTTTAGAGATTTCAATACAAACTACATACAGATGTATATAGACATATTTTAAAGTGTAGATTCACTCATTTTGTTCCGTATGTAATCCCTTATTGAAATATTTAAAAAGACTTATATTTAGGAATACGGAGGGAGTACTTATGGGAGTAATGTAGGATGAAGTGAAACATGAAGGACATGGCATCGTGGCAGAGCTAGCTGAGAGATGTGAGAGGCGATGTTGAGGCCGACGGCGAAATAAATGGCCAAATGGGGTTCCTTAGCGCTAGCGAGGCTAATGGATTCCGTGGAGCAATGCAATGCTGCAGTAACAACGTATTGGGTTCCATTTTCTGATGGAGAAGAATTGAACGGCGTGTGCACAATTTGTTTGCTCATTCATTTGATCCTTCCTTATTCCACTCAACTCAGATTCATTTACTTTTGCACTTACTCATAGTTTGATGGATCGAAAAATTTAGTGAAATTAATTGCAATGAGGAATATCATATATCCGTAAATCACATTTTTTTCTGTAAAACATGATCATGATGAACCAAAATGATTTTTAAAATTCCTGTGACAACGCACTGGCATTCTACTAGTATCAGCAGTTCAGCACTTTCGGGCGTAGTTTAAAAAGCCGAACCCATAATATAAGGCCGTCCATTCAGGTTTTTGCCGGTTGGACCGCAGGTTCATTGATTCGATTGTCGGTTTTTAAGTAATAAGATAATATATAATATCAATAAATGCACCAATCAATCAATACATAAAAAATGTTTAATCGGAGATGGCCGTCGGGCATCCTCGTCCTCCTGCTCGGCTGCTCCTAGTCCGGACTCTGGAATGGAGGGAGGCAACCAGAGTGAAGACTAGTCGATTTGACTGGAGCGGAGCGAGATTGAAGTTGACGGATCAGGCCGGACATGGAGCTGCGGTTCATGTCGGTGTGGAAGAATCGACCTGTGCACAACGTGGAACTCGTGAGCCAGAAGATCCAGGAGCGCGCCTGTCACCTCTTCGTCGTGGGGCGAGAATTCTCTGAACCCGCCGCCGCCAGCTTGGTGGCATGTGCGGGCAGCCCAGTTGCATAACCCAAACGATCACCTTTCAGTCTGTGATCTGTATTTCTTGTCTAAACTTTAAGGTGGATTTCAGTGCATCGCCAACGAGGCCGCTTTGGCTTGCGAGCTGCTGACACGTGGGGCTGAAGCCACCGACGTGGAGATCAAACTATGCAACTGCATCCGCCAGTGCGCGCTGAGTCTTATGTACATGACAGGGCCGCGTTCCGATGCCTCCGCTGCTGCTATGGTGGTATGTGCGTGCCCTGCCAATTTGCCAACAAAAAGATTTAAACTTGTACTAGCATTCAATCTTTTGTGCTAACCATCAGGATGGTTTCAAGGGTGTTGCCAAGGAGGCCAGAAGGATGTGTGAGTGGATGAGGAATGCAAACCAACTGTATGCTTTCCAAGGTTACTCTGAAATCCACAAGATGGGTCACTGCGATGAGATCCGGATTCCCACCTTTCATCTTTTCAAGTATATACTTACAGGGTATGAGATACATCATTTTCTTGTTGGGTTATCATTATGTCATGATTTTTTAGGCAATTCACAAGTTCTTCAATGGTCACAAACATAGTGAAGTGATTAATATGATCATTGTGTTGTAACATCCCCAGGGAAAAAGAACCGTTTGTGCTTATGGATTTTGTAAAGAAGAGGGACAAGACACAAGCATGAACATCAAAGAACTATTTGTCACAGGTAACATAGCTCAATTATTGTTCTTTCTCTCATAGAACTCATCAGTCCTCGCTGAGTACCTATTATTGTTTATTAAACTCGAACCTGGCGAATGCCAACTTGAGAAACGAAGACCCCAAGGCCGTTGTAGTCAAGATTTTCAAAAGCGTAGCTGGGAGGATCATGAGGTTTATTTTATATGTAGGTAACTTGTTTTCTCCGAAACTTTTCTTAGCTAGTATTATCTCCATTTGGTTGGAAGCTCAGGACAAAATTCATACAAGAGATACATTGGCAAAAGAGGCAGCACCTTCTGATGTGTTGTATGTATGTGGTACTTCAAATTCAGAGATGAAAGGCTTCCCCCCTCTCTCTTGCTACTTGATCTATCCGAGCCATACTGCACTATGGTCCCAGTTTCCTTCCGATTCTTTTGAATGGTTCCAAGTCATAGTGCTAAGTAATTGCCTGTGTTATACGCCTTGTGGATGGAGGTTTCCCTTTTAAGATCATATCCTTGATGTGGCTGGCCTTGTGATTATCCCAGCAGTCCAGCACTGTAATGAACTTCCCGATGATATATGTGATTTCTTTTTAGATCACTTGATTCAGAAAAAACGAAGGGCGTAGGCCGATCACTTGATTCAGAAAAGACAGAGAAAAACAGAAGGATGACAAGGCAGATATTTTTAGATCCCATCGCTATTATGTTCTTCGCAATTGTGTAGCATTTAATCTGCATTAGAGATCAAACGTGTCAGTAAACCACAAGGAAGATTGTTACGGCCTAAATAGAACATATACAGGTATTAACAGCAGCAACTTGCTATGTACAGCGGGCCTAAGTATAACTAAGGGCGTTATATTCTTAACAAGAACGAGAGAGGGATTTGAATAAAGTGGCAAACTCACCTTGGATATGATTCCTTCCTTGCAGTTAGTACAAACGTGCCGTAGCTGACATTCTTACTTGGATTCAAAATCACAAGGAGAATGAAATGGCCGCCCGGTGGCTCGAGAGAAGAAGATGAAGCCCACAGTCACAAAAGCACACAACAATGTTCTACCACGCAGAAGTAATGTTACAGAAAATGATTGTACAAACCAAATCTACAAACTTTTCATGCAACACTAGTTGCAAAGTGGCTGGGTTTTTTCTCACAGACCATGGTAACGGCATATAAAGGAAAATAAAATGGAAAACCTTGCGTTCCCTGGGACCCAAACCCAGGCCCTTAGGGGATGTGTCCTTTCCCTGTAGTGAGACAACTCGAAAATTTTAGAGTCATCTTCTTCTTTTGTGTGTCTTCAAACCTTTGAAAAGCAAAATAAAAATAAAGTGAGGAACCTAAAAAAGTCAAAAAGAAAAGTGAAAGTGAAAGTGAGAAAGATGAGCATCAACCGGTTTGATATGCTAGAATGCATCCCATCCATCTTTTACCACCACTGACCACTACTAGAACGTTCACTCATTTACCATCCATCCACATCCCCGTTGTCTTGTAGTTTTCGGGGTCTTGCATATCTCTTAAAATACTATGATGCGATATCCTGAAATATTGTGCCGCAAACCATGAAAACTAATGTGTTGTGATCTCTTCTAATATCTTGTATCTTCTAGTAATTCACATCATTTTTCTACGATTGCCTGCTGGATTGGTGTCGGTGATGAAATGATAGATAACCTGTGTAAATTCTTGGATACAATCTTGCGTGGTTTGTCATTGGCACATGTTATTATTAAGTCATTGGTGTGTCGTTGCTGTTGTGAGTACACGTGCAATGATATGGTATCTAAAAGGTTGTCACAGATTTTTGCTAGAATTTTACTATTTCTTGTGAATTCGTTGCGTTGAAAAGTCACCTTTGGGCGCGCCATGTTGCATTGCTATTGCTTGGTGCGGGGCCATTCTTGAGTGGTAAATATGTTTTTCTTTGCAACGTCAAAGGCTTGGTAATTATGATCGTCCTTCGTCGATGACCATGTTTTAGGGTGGCTTGAGCAACACTTTCTTCCGCTGCATCGAGGGTGGCACTCGGTGCGCCGATGAATTTAGCTTTCTCTTGTTCGTGATGATCGGGTTGACGTGGGAGATCGAGACAATGGGCTCGTTTGCAACACAGCCGACGGGAGAGGACAATCACCACTGCTGTCGCGGAACCGACCGGACGCGACGACCGGGACCTACCAGGCCCCTACTGACCCGGCCGGACCCAAAAGGATCCAGACAGCCCCTGCCTCCACGCTGCAACTCGCCGGCCGACGAAGCCGCCACCGCCAGCAGATCCCTGCCTCCTCGCCACCACCACCAGGGAGCAGCACCACGCGAGTCGACCTGCCCCAACCCAGATGGAGCCCGAAAGGGCCCAAATATGGGCCGCGCGGGCGCCGTTGGCTACTAGTACCACTGCGCAGCTGCATCAAGGGCATCCGAGGCCCGCGGGATCTCCGTCACCGGCCGAGAAGCACCGCCGCCAACAGGAGGCCCCCGCGCCCCCTACCGCGCGCGGGGAAAGACTACCCTATAATCGCCAGCATCACGGGCAAGGGCCCGGCGGACCACGCCGGCGGCGGTGGCAGGGGAGAATGGCCGGGAGGGGATGGAGGAGAGGGAGCCGGGGATGTTCGCCCATCGCTCCCGCGGGTGTGTGTGTGTGTGTGGTGGGGGTGGGGTTGGGGGTTACGTGTGTGTGGTGTTTAGGGGCGGATTTTTTTTTTTTGAAATTATGATGATTTTTATAGCAAATTCGGAAACTATACACCCTAATATAGAAAAATCAAAAGTATCACCCTGTCGGCCTCCTGTTGGCCGAAGAGGTACTTTCCGGCCTACCATTGGCCGAAGAGGGACTTTTCGGCCAACCGCCGGCCAAAAAGGACTTTTCGGCCAACAGTTGGCCAAAGAGTCCTTCTTCGGCCAACATTGGCTCTATTGTTTTAGAAAATTCATATCAATTAGGATTTTTAGTATTTTAATTTGATTATTTTTGCTTTAGATTAGAAATTTTATGAAGTTTCTGTAGATATCAAGTTTGACTAGATTTGAAAATTTGAATTTGAATTTTTATGAATTTGCTCAAATCACTAGATTGCATATAATTTGAGCTAGGAGTATTCTTTTTAGATGATTCTTTTTGCTACTGGTTCTATGTGACTTTGTTTATCAGTAGTAATTAATTGGTGAATTTTAGGATTATTTAAAATTAGGTTTTCATGAAAACAGTCATGTTTTAGTGTTTTATAGGTTTTGTGCTATTTATTTTAATTTTAATTTCACAAAAACAATTCTTTGCCTCCATTTTCTCCTCCCGGTTTTCTTTCTCGTCATTTTATTTGCCGCCATTCTCTCCTTCTATTTTCTCCCGCCATTTTATTTCCTGCCATTCTCTCCTGCTTTCCTGCTATTTTCTTTCCCGCCATTCTCTCCCACCATCTTCTTTCCCGCCATCTTCTTTCTCGCCATCTTCACTTCTCAACTTATAAAATGAGCCTCATGTTGCCCACGACCGTAGATAACATCGTCTGACACGGTCTGTGTCTCCTGCGTCGGTGCTGTTGGTAGAGTGTGAAACACAGTCTGAGAGAAGTCATAGGTGTTTGCAGCTTCGTTATCATCATCGGAGAGTGTTTCACACTTATGACTTCTCTCACACAGTGTTTTACACTCCACATGAAGGCATCATAGTCATCCTCCGTCGATGCAGCACTCCTTAGTGTGGCGGGAGAGAATGGCGGAAAAGAAAATGACGGCAAAGAAGATGGCGGGAAAGAAAATGGAGGGAAAAACATTGCGGAAAAGTATTTTTTTCATGTATAAAACGGCAATAGTTGTACAGGATTTATAAGGAACTTTCAAATATAAACTCCTATGAAGCTCAAAACAAGTTTTCTAGGAGGATAAAAGAAATAAAATACAAAAAAATATTACAAATAAAATAGCTACTGATAACTAAACAGAAACAAAAAGAATATGTCAAAAAAACTAAAGAAAACAATTAAAATTAAAAGAAATGACATAAAACACTAAAACATAACAGTTTTCATAAAAACCTAATTTTAAATAATTAAAATTCATCAATTAATTACTACTGATAAACAAAGTCACAAAGAACCAGTAGCAAAAAGAATCATCTGAAAAAAATACTCCTAGCTCAAATTATAGGCAATCTAGTGATTTGAGAAAATTCACGAAAATTCAAATTCAAATTTTCAAATCTAGTCAAACTTGATATATATAGAAACCTCATAAAATTTCTAATCTAATGCAAAAAGAATCAAATTAAAATACTAAAAAGCATAATTGATATGAATTTTTTAAAACAGTAGAGCAGGTGTTGGCCGAAGAGGGACTCTTTGGCCAACTGTTGGCCGAAAAGTCCTTTTTGCCAATAGTTGGCCAAAAAGTGTCTCTTCGGCCAACATGAGGCCGACAGGGTAATACTTTTGATTTTTCTGCATTAGGGTGTATAGTTTTTGAATTTGCTATAAAAATCATCATAGTTTCAAAAAAAATCCTCGGAGGCGAGCGAGCAAACGGGGGTGACGTGTTCCTCCCTCGCGAACAAAAAGATCCAACGCTGTGGTCGGCCACCCCGCGCGCAGCCGCGTGGCCGTCGCGTGCTGACCGGCCGCCGCAGCCGCACGGGCCGTCGCGGCGTGCTGGCCATGGCCTCGCGGGCATGCTAGCCGGCCGCCGCAACCACGGGCGTCGCGGGGGTGCTGGCCGCAGCCGCAGCTGAGCGGGCGTGCTGGCGGCCTGCGTCCGCGCTGGCTGCGTGTGGGCCGCCGGGCGCGCTTGACGCAGCCGCGGGCAGGCGTGCGCAGCCGGAGCCGTGGACGTGCATGATGTGCCGCGTGCCCGGAGCTCGCGCGCTGGCCACCGCAGTCACCGCCGCAGCTGCATGCATGTGTGCTGGCAGCCGCGTGCGTGCACAGCAGCAGTCGCATGCGCGCGAGCTGGGCTGCTGACCGTCGTGTCAGTGCGCAGCAGCAGCCGCCGCAGCCGCAGGCTCACTGCCCTCGCTTCCACTGCAGCGCCCACGACTCCCTGATATGTATGCACAGAAGGTGTTCGATGAAATGTCGCATAAGAAGAGAGAAAATGAGAGCTGAAAATGAGGGCTGCGGTTAGGATGAAAGCGGACGCGCCCGGGCACCAACCAGGTACGTCCGCGGACGCATGCGGCTGTAGATGCTCTTAGATTTTCCTAAGCATAGTTGCCATACTGCTTACTAGTCAGTGGCCACCTCATTTTTTATGCGAACAGTCTAGCAACAGGGTAAGTGGAGTCAAGCAAAGTTTTACAATAATGTTATTGTACCATGACAAAACAAACATTTTCATGACAAATTATGTCGTCGCAAGGATGGCAGATTTCTTCAGGAAGTATTTTGGCAAAAACTGAAGTGGGCGGATTTGCCATCCTCGCGAAAGAAAATTGCCATCCGCAGACAACACATATTGCCATGCAAATCATTCGCATTTGCCATGCTCCACAACGAACGTTCGCTGGTTAAGCCGGTCCAGGTTTTAAGACCAAGTTGAATCTCATAAGAGAGTTAACCCGCAACAGCCCGCAACAGCAGAAGTACCAAGAAGACAAGCTCAGTTCGGAAAAACAAAACAAACAAAACAGACAAGACAAGCTACTGCACTGAAGTATATCACAATTTTTGCGCCAGTGACAAGCAAGTTTCTTTCAGGACACAGAACTATGCCAGGGCTTTGGGAAAGCGATTTTCTGGATGCATTCCGGCGAGACAGCTCCACATACACGCAGGCTTCAGCTGCGAAAAAATGTGACACTGGCTTTCCCTGCAAGAGGAACACACTGTTTAGTGTTTACGCATAAAGCGAGAAATCGGGTTAAGACTATATAAGAAGATGACACACAATCATCGACAAATGTGCGGTTGTGTAGACACATGTGATACGTTATCTTCCTGCCAACTTCTATGTACTGACACCATTCCTGTTGGTATTACGAATTATTATGGTATGCGCGTTGTAAAACTTCTCAAGATTAATCCAATAAAAATAACAGTGTCAGATTGTTAACCAAGACTGACTTCAAAAGGTGTGTGGGTATTGTTTTAAAAATTTAAGAAATAATGTTCAAAGTTGCATATTGAAGCCTTGAACAGGTAAAGAAAAATGGACTGGAATGGGAGTGGAGCACTCAAATTTAATTTAACCTATATAACAGTCCAGTTTCTTCAACAGAGGCAATGCAAAGCCTCATTAGAACATGGCACTGTAAGTTAACTAACTCATAAGATAAAAGAAAAATGAAATCTGATGTGAAACACACCAGGACCTTCTGGAAAAATGAATTAGGTTACAAAGTAAAATAGGATAAGACTGAAGAGTGTTTACCTTTAAACAGAATCTCGGCACAAGTCGAAGCTCTTCTGTAACTTAGTATCTTGTTCATTGCATCCTCATTCGACATTGAGCAATTCTCACCATGAGTAATAAATAATGTGCGAAAAAGCCTTGCTTTAGAGAGAATAAGCTCTATAAAAGTCATCTCATTTGGAAGCCAATGAATACCAGTCATCTGCACGAACTGAAGGTTGGCACACATGCCACCGGTCCACTGTGAACTTTGAAACTCTTCATGTGCCTCAAATTTCTGCTCGGCACTGTTGTCGATCTTCATGAAAACAAGTAGAAGTCATTCATTGAAAGTAGTAATGATGGCCTTCACATAATATAAATATAGATGACTTGTAACATAGCATTCAACATTACCAGTATTTTGAGTCTTTCAAGGTTTGGGGCATTCCTTAGTAAGCAATAGGTTGATAGAATGGAGGGAAGCTCACAAAATTGTGTATATAGTGTCAAGCTCTTTAAGTTGCCAAATTTGCATTGAAGCCTCTCTAGTATTATAGCCCCATTTAACTGAAAAAGATAAAAGACATAATGTCAGAAGTTTGGAACTCCATGTAAACCTAGAATCATTGAGCAACATTTTGCATTCTTTACTCCTGTAAGCAAAGCCATTCTATTGTGCTAGAGCTATAAGACAACTTTGGGCCACATGCATCCAAAACTCACAAAGGCGTTAACCCACTTTCAGAAAATTATAGAAGTGTAGGAGAGTGGGATGTTACAATTTTGAAAGGCTCTCAAGTCTCAACACCCAAAACAAGAAGGACAGCTCAAGTAGTAAAGATAAATGAGAAATAATATATTAGCTCTTGTACATAAACTTGGAATATCAGTAGTGGCAGCCGGCAAAGGCTAAAAATTTATCTGTAAATACATATTAAACAGGTCTGTACAATAAAAGAATTGCAGTACTTTTGAAACACAAATATTTCTAGGATCACGACAGGGTTATTAATATATACAACTTTGTGACTAACAAGCAACACAACAACTACTTCCTCTGTAAACAAATATTAGTGATCTAAAACATCTTATATTTGTTTACAGAGGGAGTAGGAAGCAATTTTGAATTTACTTTGCAAACAAGGTGGCTCGCATTAAGTTAGGATGAATCCTGATTGTCCCCAGCAGACAAATACTTGACAACAACTGCATCACTTTCGCAATATCTTGCATTAACAAACTTATGAGATTGGCAAAGTCTGCCGAGAGGATATACTAGGAAGATTAGGCACACCAAAAATAAAAAGAACCTTTACATGGCTGAGTCCCTAATGATATATGCAAGGAAAATTTAAAAAGGCGTGCCTAGGTGTGTGCTTAGGCGCACCTAGGCTCTAGGCGATAGTGCATAGTGCACTTAGACTCTAGGCGATAGCAAAACGCCTAGCGCTCAATTTGTGCATAGTGCACTTAGACTAGCCACAATGGAGAGTAACATACACATATCTCTAGACTATGTTACTACCTTCATAGTGGGTAGTAACTTAAGTGTGGTAACATGCAAAGATTCATTTATTAGGTTATAGACTCATATTGCATTGGGGCATGTGATGTTACAGTAACTAGCTAAGTTACTATAACTATCTCCCTCCTCATTAACTCATTGTCACATAAGCAAATTTGCTGAGTTGGACTCGATGTTACTGCTAAAGTTACTACCACTGTGGCTAGTCTTAAGCGTGTGTGTTAGTCAGAAAAGCCCAAGACGGTGGCAAAACACACAACTACTCCGTCTCATAATATAAGAGCGTTTTTGACACTACTACGGAGGGAGCAGTAAGACAGACTAAACTGAGAGAATATGCACGTACCGGTGAATGACGAGTACAAATCACAAGCCTCGTAATGTTCGAAAAGCCGGCGAGGAATTTGGCGAAATCGCGGCCCCCTAAATAGTCCAGTATATCAATGTTGGCAGAGTGCAGGGACGGAAGCTCCCCAAGGATCCAGCCCAAATCTTTGGACGAACTGATCTGTATCTCCTGGATATTGGGCCCCTGAATCACCCACTCCTTGAAGTCGCCCACGATTTTTACCTCCCAGAACACCAGCTTCTCAAGCGAGGGCGACGTGGCGATGATCTCCTCCAGTTGGTACTCCCCGTTCTCCCGGAACCGGACGCAGGTGAGAGCAAGTTTCCTCAGCTCCGGGAACCCCTCGAAGCCCGCGGGCAGGGGCGGGATGGCGCAGGCGTGGAGGCGGAGGTTGGTGAGCCGGCGGCAGGCGAAGACGGAGGCGGGGAGCGCGAGGACGGCGTCGAAGGGGATGGGCCTGAGGTTGAGGGTGTCGACGCCCCGGCGGGAGAGGACGAGGAGCCAGTCGTGGATGCGCGCCTCGGAGGGTTCGTCGAGGTGCGCCCAGAAGCGCCGGACGCGGCCGGGGCAGCGGAGGAGCACGCTGTCGACGGACCTCAGGTGCTTGGCCTCGTCGGGGCGGGGGAAGTAGAAGTCGATGGACGGGAGGTCCTCCCACCGGCGTCGCCAGGCGCGGGAGAGCGCCGACGTGCGGACGGCGTCCAGGAGGCCGACGCGGTCGAGGATGTCGTCGAGGACGCCCGTCGGCAGCGAGATCAGGGCATCCGCCTCCGCCACGGCGACCTCTGCCGCCCGGCGCGGCATCGACATTTCTCACGTGAGGGTCAGGGGACCCCGCGGTGACGCGGTCCGAGGTTTCTCCTCTGGGAAATGTGTGGAACGCATGGGTTTTGACGAACGCCGCCGCTTTGGTGGTGTCCAGCACTCCACAGCTACGGCTTTCCTTTCGGCTCCACTCCGCACTCCGCAGAGCCGAACACGACACCGACCCGAGCGGGTCAGACTGTCTACCACCCACTCACTGACTTTGAGACCACCTCACACGGTCCTTCCTCAGTTAGTAGCATATCCAATATTCATGCCAGCGCAATCAATAAATTATTTTCTGTATCTAATATTAATGTACAATTATACATTACCTAATACTAACGTTCATGCCACAACGATCAATGTAAATTATTTCCTGTATCTAATATTAATGTGCAACCAATATATTACCTAATACTAGCACTCATGTCAGCGTATCTTTTTTTAGAGATTTCAATATAAGCTATATACGGAGCAAAATAAGTGAATCTACACTTTAAAATATGTCTATATACATTTGTATGTACTTCGTATTGAAATCTTTGAAAAACTTATATTTAGAAATCGATGGAGTATCTAACATTAATGTATGATTAAGATAGTATCTAATACTAACGTCCATTGCACACGATTACCTAATACTGCATCCGTCTTAAATTACTTGTCGTAAAAATGGATGTAACTTTTATTTCTGTGACAACTAATTTCGGACGGAGGCAACACTAGTTTCATAAATATGAGGCATCTTTTGCCCATCCCAAAACTCAAACGTGGAGAGAAAATTTTAATTTGTGAAAGGGAAATACTAGGCACAGATCGACCGGCAAAACGCCCCAATCGGTCCCCTCGTGATCCGTCTAATTTGCATGCAACTAACCGCCTGATTCATACGCAACTCGTCGTCCTTCTTCATGATCCCGTAACAACATGTCCATTCTTCTTGTGTGTGTGTTGTGTTCTATCTCCTTCCCCACATGTCCTCACCCCATCCACGACGGACGCACAAAAACTTGCACGCTTCCGTTGGTCTAACATGAGCCACGATGACGACTATTACACTAGCCCGCGCCTTGTCCTGTCCCACATGCAGCACCACCCCACACGCGCTCAACAACCGTCGGCCGTCATCGCAGCAGCGTCGGTAGGCTCGCGTGGTCACATATTGTGGTCGTCGCATGTCACATCGCAACATCGAGTCGGTTCTCCATTGCAGTAGGCGGCGCAACCCCACGGTCACCACTCGCCGCGGCACGCAGACACCATCGTCGCACCTGGCCGTTGCGGTCACACGGGGTTATCGCCGTCGTAGCACCCGGCCGTTGCTGACACACGGGGTTATTGCCGAAGCCAACGCATGCCACCGTCACAGCTCGCCTCTCTAACGGTTCCAGCATGCGGCACGGTTACCCTCACAGCTCGTCGCCCAGCCGGTTCCAGCATGGCGAGACAACTATAGCAGCTTGTCGCTCTGCCGGTTACAGCATGGCGTGGTCACTGTCGCGGCTCGCGGCCATGCCGGTTTCAGCTGGGCACCGTGGCGGTTGTAGCCTGGCACGATGATTGCGGCCTGAACTATGACGGTATTTCCCCAAAGAGAAAGGGGTGATGCAGTATAACTACGGTAGGTATTTCCCTCAGGGATGAGATCAAGATTATCGAACCTGTAGACGAACCATGCAACACCACGTAAACAGTTCCTCCACACAAACAACAAATACTTGCAACTCGGCGTAAGAGAGGGGTTGTCAATCCCTCACAGTTAAAAAGATAGATAAAATTGTAGTAGATTCGATAAATAGATCTGGCGCGAATGTGAGATAAAATAAATAATAATAAATTGCAGCAAGGTATTTTTGTATTTTTAGATTAATAGATCTGAAAATAAAAGCAAATAAAAATTGATCGCGAAGGCAAATATAATAAAGAAGAGACCCGGGGGTCGTAGATTTCACTAGTGTCTTCTCTCGATAAAAATAGCATACAGTGGGTAACAAATTACTGTTGGGCAATTGATAGAACTTCAAATAATCATGACGATATCCAGGCAATGATCATTATATAGGCATCACGTTCAAGATTAGTAGACCGATTCCTGCCTGCATCTACTACTATTACTCCACACATCGACCGCTATCCAGCATGCATCTAGTATATTAAGTTCATGAAGAAACAAAGTAATGCAATAAGAACCATGGCATGATGTAGACAAGATCTATTTATGTAGAAATAGACCCCATCTTGTTATCCTTAATAGCAACGATACATACGTGTCGGTTTCCCTTCTGTCACTGGGATCAAGCACTGTAAGATCGAACCCATCACAAAGCACCTTTTCCCGTGGCAAGAAAAAATGATCTAGTCGCCCTAACTAAACCAGATTCGAAGAAGGAATATTATGCTATAAGTAATCATGCATATAAGAGATCAAAAGGACTCAAATGACTTTCATGGATAAAAACATAATTTGATCATAAACTCAAGGTTCATCGGATCCCAACAAACACACCGCAATCAAATAGATCTCCAAGAGACCATTGTATTGAGAATTAAAAAAGAGAGAGGAAGTCATCTAGCTACTAACTACGGACCCGTAGGTCTACAATGAACTACTCACGCATCATCGGAGAGGCACCAATGAGGATGATGAACCCCTCTGTTATGGTGCCTAGATTGGATTTGTGGTTTCTGGAACTTGTGGCAACTGGAATTAATTTTCATTGACTCCCCTAGGGTTTCTAGAATATTGGGGTATTTATAGAGCAAAGAGGCGGTGCGGGAGGCCAACGAGGTGGGCACAACCACCTGGGCGCGGCTGGGCCCCCAGGCGCGCCCTGGTGGGTTGTGCTCCCCTCGGAGCCCCCCTCTGGTATTTCTTTGGCCCAAGAGGTGTCTTCTGGTCCAGAAAAAATCTCCAAAAAATTTCGCTGCATTTGGACTCTGTTTGGTATTGATTTTCTGCGAAGTAAAAAACAAGCAAGAAAACAACAACTGGCACTGGGCACTGATGTCTACTATGCAACTTTATCCTTGTAGACGTTGTTGGGCCTCCAAGTGCAGAGTTTTATAGGACAACAGGAAATTTCCCTCAAGTGGATGATTTAGAGTTTATCAATCTATGAGAGGTGTAGGATGAAGATGGTCTCTCTCAAACAACCCCACAACCAAATAACAAAGAGTCTCTTGTGTCCCCAACACACCCAATACAATGGTAAATTATATAGGTGCACTAGTTCGGCGAAGAGATGGTGATACAAGTGCAATATGGATGGTAGATATAGGTTTTTGTAATCTGAAAATGTAAAAACAGCAAGGTAACTAAAGACAAAAGTGAGTGAAAACGGTATTGCAATGCTTAGAAACAAGGCCTAGGGTTCATACTTTCACTAGTGCAAGTTCTCGCAACAATGATAACATAATTAGATCATATAACAACCCCTCACCAACAAAGAGTCGCTCCAAAGTCACTAATAGCGGAGAACAAACGAAGAGATTATTGTAGGGTACGAAACCACCTCAAAGTTATTTTTTCTGATCGATCTATTGGGCTATTCCTATAAGTGTCACAAACAACCCTAGAGTTCGTACTAAAATAACACCTTAAGACACACATGAACCAAAACCCTACTGTCACCTAGATACTCCAATGTCACCACAAATATCCGCGGGTTTGATTATACGATATGCATCACACAATCTCAGATTCATCTATTCAAACCAACACAAAGAACTTCAAAGAGTGCCCCAAAGTTTCTACCGGAGAGTCAAGACGAAAATGTGTGCCAACCCCTATGCATAAGTTCACAAGGTCACAGAACCCGCAAGTTGATCACCAAATCATACATCAAGTAGATCATGTGAATATCCCATTGTCACCACAGATAAACACATGCAAGACATACATCAAGTGTTCTCAAATCCTTAAAGACTCAATCTGATAAGATAACTCCAAAGGGAAAACTCAATACATTACAAGAGGGTAGAGGGGGAGAAACATCATAAGATTGATGACCCACAAGTATAGGGGATCTATCGTAATCCTTTCGATAAGTAAGAGTGTCGAACCCAATGAGGAACAGAAGGAAATGACAAGCGGTTTTCAGTAAGGTATTCTCTGCAAGCACCGAAATTATCGGTAAGAGATAGTTTTGTGATAAGGTAATTCGTAACGTGTAACAAGTAATAAAAGTAAACAAGGTGCAACAAGGTGGCCCAATCATTTTTGTAGCAAAGGACAAGGCTGGACAAACTCTTATATAAAGGAAAGCGCACCCGAGGACACATGGGAATTATCGTCAAGCTAGTTTTCATCATGCTCGTATGATTCGCGTTTGTTACTTTGATAATTTGATATGTGGGTGGACCGGTGCTTGGGTACTGCCCTTACTTGGAAAAGCATACCACTTATGATTAACCCCTCTCGCAAGCATCCACAACTACGAAAGAAGAATTAAGGTAAACCTAACCATAGCATGAAACATATGGATCCAAATCAGCCCCTTAAGAAGCAACGCTTAAACTAGGGTTTAAGCTTCTGTCACTCTAGCAACCCATCATCTACTTATTACTTCCCAATGCCTTCCCCTAGGCCCAAACAATGGTGAAGTGTCATGTAGTCGACGTTCACATGACACCACTAGAGGAAAGACAACATACATCTCATCAAAATATCGAACGAATACCAAATTCACATGACTACTTATAGTAAGACTTCTCCCATGTCCTCAGGAACAAACATAACTACTCACAACTCATATTCATATTCATAATTAGAGGGGTATTAATATGCATAAAGGATATGAACATATAATCTTCCACCGAATAAACCAACTAGCATCAACTACAAGGAGTAATCAACACTACTAGCAACCCACAGGTACCAATCTGAGGTTTTGAGACAAAGATCGAATACAAGAGATGAACTAGGGTTTGAGAGGAGATGGTGCTGGTGAAGATGTTGATGGAGGTTGACCCCCTCCCGATGAGAGGATCGAAGGTGATGACGATGGTGACGATCCCCCCCCCCCCGAAGGGATGTTTCCCCGGCAGAACAGCTCTGCCGGAGCCCTAGATTGGTTCCACCTCGAGACAGCGGCGCTTCATCCCGAAAGCTTCCTCCTTATTTTTTTCCAGGGCAAAAGACACCTTATACCAAAATATGGGCATCGGGGGCCTGCCAGGTGGCCCACGAGGCAGGGGGGCGCGCCCAGGGGGTAGGGCGCGCCCCCACCCTCGTGGACAGTGGCTGGCTCCCCTCTGGTGCTTTCTTCACCCAATATTTTTAATATACTCCAAAACTGACTTTTGTGGAGTTTCAGGACTTTTGGAGTTGTGCAGAATAGGTCTCTAATATTAGCTCCTTTTCCAGCCCAGAATTCCAGCTGCCGGCATTCTCCCTCTTCATGTAAATCTTGTAAAATAAGAGAGAAAAGGCACAAGTATTGTGACATAATGTGTAATAACAACCCATAATAAAATAAATATTGATAAAAAGCATGATGCAAAATGGACGTATCAACTCCCCTAAGCTTAGACCTCGCTTGTCCTCAAGCGGAAGCCGATATCGAAAAATATGTTCACATGTTTATAGATAGAGGTGTCGATAAAATAAAATACGGACATGAGGGCATCATGATCATTCTTAGAACAAACAACATATATATAGTCATATGATTTCTTATGCTAAAGTATGAATCAGAAACTTCATTGACAGCTAGCAAACTATAATCTCAGTCATTGAAGCAATTGCAATTTATCATAACATCGGAAAGAGTCAATATAAGAGCTTTTCAGCAAGTCCACATACTCAACTATCATTTAGTCTTTCACAATTGCTAACACTCACGCAATACTTATGGGTATGAAGTTTTAATCAAACACAGAGAAAGATAGGGGCTTATAGTTTCGCCTCCCAACCTTTTACCTCAAGGGTAATGTCAACAATAATAGTTTATGAAAACCCACATCCAATTAGCTATATATATCAGGATCTTTCCATCACACAGTGTGTCGGGGGTTTGGTGCGACATATGCCAACGGATGGCTTATCATGGTGGGGGCGAGTAGAACGTCGCCGGTGCCTGGAAATGGGATGAGACGAAGACATGCACGCCGGTGAATCTTACCCAGCTTCGGGGCTCTCCGGGGAGATAATACCCCTACTGCTGCTCTGTGGGGTCTCCGCATGATCACTATGGCGAAAGTGTTTACACGGTTGCTCCTTGAGATGTTTTCTGGTGGTAGGAGAGGGCAAGGCTAGCTCTCTCCCTTCTATACGATCTGGTCTAGAGCTAATGGGTTCCAACCCTTTGCATGGGTGCCCTAGGGGGTTTATATAGGCCTACCCCCCAGGGGTATAATGGTAATCTTGCTGGACGCGGGCCCAGCCGTCAGTGCCTCTGGCCTCCGTCTTCTCTGCCGACCGCTGGGGCCCGCCGACTGGCGGGCCCCGCCGACCGCCTGGTACGGAGCCGACAGGCCGCGTCCGTCGTGGGCGGGTCTTGCCGGCTACTGATTACTGTGGTCGTGCTTCTGATGACGCGGGCTTGATCATGAGGTCGTGGCAACAGCCCCACCGCCTGGCGGGCGATCATTGTTGCCACTCCCCATCACATCTTGATAAATGGCGCGTGGTCCCCGGGGGAGGGCTCGGCCGACTCCCCCGGGCCGACTCCTGACGGGTCCGACTGGTGGTTCTCCTGCCGTCTCCCGAGGTCTCACTGACTGGTGGGGCTTGCTGCCTCCAGGCCGTACAGACAAGCCGTCGTGGGTGCAGGATTCGGCCCTGCGGTGCTGATGTCAGGGCCGGCATGGCAACAGTGCCACGCCGCACGAAGATCTTCCGGGGTACAGCATGCTGAGGCCATGCCTGCCCTTGGTGAGGGGCGGGGTGGGCTTCGCTGTAGCCACACCCCTGCCTCGTCCCCTTTGATGAGGCCATGGGGTTTGTTGGAGTCGCAGGCCGACTCCCCAAAGCCGGCTTCTCTGGAAGTCGTCTCTGGGACTCGGCCGTGAGCGCGCAGTCAGCCGCCTTGCCGTCGACTCCTCAGGAGGCGGCTCTTTGTCCTGGGGTCTTGAGGGGCGCAGCCTGCCCTGATGTCTTGAAAGGTTCTGGGACTCGGGTTGGCCTACCCGTGGCCCATTACTCCGACAGTAGTCCCCGAAGCTGGTGAGGCGCCGCGGACGATCGGCCGAGAAGTCTCAGCAGTTTCTCTTTCCGGGTGCTTAACACATGGTCTTTGATTGACTTCTGCCGGGCCGACTAGAAGGAGTCGGACTTACTCAACTCGGACTCACTTAATTCCGACTTGCTCAGTATTTCGAACGTCACGGCGGGATTTAAGTGGCGTGCTAGCTAAGCCTCCAGGCTGCCGCCCGTCCTAGGCCTGTCACGCGAGGGCACGTGGCTAGGCCGTCCTGCCAGCCTACGTGCGCGACGGCACAGGCCCATAGGCGGGGCCCGCCACTACCGCGCCTCGGCGCCCGAGCGGATCCGCTGCGGCCCCGATGGATAGTTGGGATTCCCGCGGAGTTACTGCGCGCAGTAACTTTATCGTGGATCATGGGGGTCGTGGGGTCGTGGGCGCAGTAAATCCCCACGTCCGCCCCTCGGCTTCGCAGCCCACGAGGCTATAAGTAGGGGGAAGAGGGGGGCACGCGCGCCCCTCCTTCCCACTACTCCTCCTTCTCTTCCTTCTTGCTGTTCCTCGCTCTCCTCCTTCCTCTTCTCTTCTTCGCTCCGCCGTGCGCCCAAGCTCCGGCGAACGCTGCGGCGACATCTCGCAATGAGTTCTTCCTCCGTCGCCGCGCCTCCCCTAGTGCGCTCCGGCACCTGGGACGGCTCCAAAGTTCATGAAGACCACATCGAGTTCCTCCGCCGGACTCGTCGGCTCCCCGGCGAGGATCGCGTGCAGGTGCATCTTGTGCCGAAGGGGGAGATTTCCCCCGCGCCGTAGGAGGGCGAGTCGGTTATCTTCCGCTTGCACTGTCTGCGCGGGTTGGGGCTGCCGGCGAGCAGTTTCTTCCGGTCCTTCCTGGAGTTCTACGAACTCCAGCCGCACCACCTCATCCCCAACGCAGTGGTGCTGTTGTCCGCCTTCGTGGCCACGTGCGAAGGCTTCCTCGGAGTCCTCCCCACCCTCGAGCTCTGGGGGGAGTTTTTCTTCTCCAAGCTCGGCACCCAGGTTGCGGGCGTGCCGGCTCAGTGCGGCGCTTTCATCGTCGTGCGAAGGTCGGGGGCCGACAATCCCTTCCCCTCCATCTTGCTGATCAAGTCGGTGAAGATGTGGCAGAGATCCTACTTCTATGTTAAGAATGCCTCCGCGAGGGGGGACTGGGTCAACCTGCCGGCTTTCGAAGCCGGCCCGCCGGCTGGGCGACTGCCCAACTGGTCGTACCGGGCCAAGTCGCTGACGCCTGCGGGAGCCGGCGCCATCACGCGACTCCAAGTGCTGACGCAGTCGGAGGGTCTGACTGGTCCGGACCTGCTGGCCGCCTTCGTTTCGCGCCGAGTTCTCCCACTCCAAGGCCGCCCCCATATGATATGCCAGATGAGCGGGCACCGTGACCCGAGTCGGGTGTGCACCAAGGACATGCCTCATGAAAAGGTGGCCTTCATGGTGTACTACCTCTCGGACAGCAGGCTCCTGGAGGATTGGCGGTTCGGCAAGGAGCCGTACTCCCGCGCCAACCCCCCGCCCGTGGTGAATCGCCTTTCCTTTCTTTCTTTGGATTGTCTTCTTCTTGCCGAGTTTTGTTTTGACAAGTCGGCTTTGGTTAGAATCCCCTCCTCCACCCACCAGCCGGCACCTCAGGGCTGGCCCGCGAGTTCCTCGCCGACCGGGCGGAGAGCGACGTCGACGACCCCGATCTGGGGGCGACAGCTCTGGAAAACGACACCGAGGGAGGAGGAGGAACAGCAGGCGACTTCAGGCCCTCGGCCACTTTTGCCGACTGGCCTGACGACGACGCCGAGGGAGAAGTCGCCCCTCGCCATCGGCCAGGAGCCAGCCAGCCTGGCGCAGGCTCTTCTGTCGCGCCGGGCGCTCCAGGCGGCGGAAAGAAGCGCAAGGCCGTGCCGACCTTGTTCGGCAGTCGGCCGAAGAAGCCCAAGGGTTCGGCTGTGACGACCCGGCGGGACGAGGCGGCCGCGAAGGCCATCCGCTTCCGTAAGGAAGTGAAGAAGCCTCCATTGGTCTCCGCGTAAGTATTCTATCTTCAAAGTTTTATTCTTTCTTTGTGACTTTGTCTAAGTCTCTGCTTGCCCTCTTGCTTCAGGGCTCCCCTCTCTCTTGAGAGGGTCACCGCCGCCTCCGTCATGGGGTCAGCGGAGACGTCAGCCACCACTCGGCGGATTGACCCCGCTGCTGACCTCCGGGAGGCGACGGAGCGGAATGCGCAGGAGAAGTGCAACGAAGAAGAGGCCCTCCGCCTGGAGAAGGCGGAGGCCGACAGGGCGGAGGCCTCCGCCAAGAAAAAACTAGCGGAGGCCGAAGCCGCCGCCGCGACGAAGCAGCAGGCTGAGGAAGCCGCACGCCGCCAGTCGGCGGTGCTCGTTACCCCGTTGAACTCGACGCCGCGGCCTCCGGAGTTCACGGGGCAGACTGTGGAAGCCGGCGGGGAGAACCCCATTGTGGAGGGGGAGGGCGGCGACCCCTCTACACCGTATGTGAACGTTCCGCCGCCGCCTCCGCCGCTGTCTGAAGGTGCGTAGGGCGAGCAGCCGGCGGGCCCTCCGGTGCCGCCGACCGAAGACGAGGTCGTGACGAGGTTACTCCTTCAAGTTGGCTCGCCAACGCGCCGCCGTCTGGAGAAGGCGACTTCGGCACCCCGCCCCCTGGAAGCTGGCGTCGCCAGCTCGGCGATCCCAGACGCCGAGGCGACGAGCGCCGCGCCCATTGGGTGGGTGCGAGGAGGCGACACAGGGCCACTGAACCAGGCTCTTCTGGACGTCCAGGCGAAGCTTCGTGCCGAGGGCGATGCTCTCCAGAATTGCACCAAGGCGTACCTGGCGTCGCGGGCAGCCGTCCGGGTATGTTTTTCCTTTTGGCCTTTGTTTTCCTTGTTCCTCTCTATGGGGGCGCGCCAGCGCACCCACTGGGTGTAGTCCCCGAGTTTCGGGCTGGCTGCTGAGCAGGCAGCCCAGAACTCCAATTGATGAACTTTTGGTGTTAACTTTTTGTCTGAAACATTCGTTGCAGGATTACCACAACCTCCGTGTTACTGCCTTCAACCGTAACGTCGAAGAGCTAGGCAAGCGGACCGCCGATATGTCGGAGAGCCGGAGTAGGTCCTTTTCCTTCTTCACGGGGGCGCGCTGGCGCACCCACGGGCTGTAGTCCATGAGATTCGGGCCGACTGCTGAGCCGTCGGGCCGGTTCTCCCCGGCGACCTTCTTTACTGATGACTTGACGCCTTCTTTCTTTCTTCTTCTCAGGGGCCAACGCTACTCTTCAATAGCAGCTGAGCGACACCAACTTTGCTTTGCGTGCCAAATAGGAGGAGTGCAGCAAGCTCGCCACGGAGCGCGATCTGCTAGCCACTCAATTGGCAGAGCAGAAGGAGCTGCTTGTGAAGACGCAGAGGGAGGCGGAGGAGACGGAAACCGCCCTCCTGGCCGAGTTCGCGAGCGAGCGCTCCTCCTGGTCTAACAAGGAGGCGCTGCTATCCTCTGGCTTCCACGAGATTGAAGACATCGTTGATGGTGAGTTTCTTTATTTTCTTTCTTCGAGCTGCCGACTTAAGTCGTGCCGACTCCTGGTTTTTGACTTGCTTCTTCGTTTCTTCGCGTCTTTGCAGACTTCTTTCCTGGGCAGTCGCAGGCCGCCATCCAAGCCATCGAGGCTGACCATGAAGGTCGGAGGGCGGAGGGCGCAGAGATTGCCGCCGATGCCCCCCGAACTCTTGACGAGCACATCCTGAGCATCGAGGCTCGCCTTCGGCCGGCTCACCGGATGCTGCGCTGGCTTCAGCTTGTCGGTGCCCAGGCGATTGCCGCCCTGTGGCCGGATATGCAGGCTCCGTGCACCCCCAGCCTGACGGCCAACTGGCTGGAGGTCGCGGCTGGTCGTCTTGAGGCCTGGAAGGGCTCTTCGGCCCGAGCTGGAGCGCGCCGGGCCTTGGAGTTCGTCAAGGCATGGTATCCGGGGCTGGACCTAGACCGGCTGGCCACGCTTCGGTCGGAGGCCCAGCCGGAGCTGGCAGCCGCGGAAGACGCCCTCGTCAAGCGTGCTACGGCAATCGTCGAGTACACCGACACCAGCATCTTCGTCCCCGAGCGGTCTGAAGACGGCGAGGAGGTACCGCCGGAGTGGTTTGGGATGAACCCAGACTACGACGAGGACTCGGCGGAGGTGATTGGCTCCAGCGTTGAGGAAGAGGGCGAGGCGGAGGACGGAGGCGAGGCGGAGGCACCAGAAGATGGAGCAGACGGCCAGCCTCAGCTCAACCGTGCCTCCAGCAACGAGCCGCGTGCGACCGACCCGACTGCCGCCAGAGGCGATCAAGCCGAGACTAGCTAGTCGCCGCCCCGATGCCCGGCGCTGGCCTCTCCTCCGACCCTCCGAGTCCGTCTGCTGCTTCCTAAGCTGCCGCTGTATCTTTGTTTTGTCTGCTTCATTAGTCTTTGAAGAACTTGTTAATTCGCACAATTCCACCCGCAGGGTGTATTTTGAACCTCTGCTCAAAAATTCGACCAAGGGCCTATGTTATGTAAATATATTTATCTGAGTTCTATCTTTTCTTGCTCATTGCTCTTTTGGCTTTTTTCCTTTGCCGTTTTCTCTTAGTTGCCTGCCTTGCCAATCGGACAGCCGCTCTGCGGACTGTTGCTGGATCAAGTGCTTGGCTACTTTGGGAAAGCAAGTACTTGGCCGTTTTAAGAGTTTTTGAGCAAGTTGGGTAGAAGACGGCAATCCGACTATCCGAGAGTCGGTTTGCGAGAAAGGCTAGAAGCCGTCTTGAGCTATGTTCTATGCTTTGAGTCCTTAACCATTTTTCATGCGAACACCCATTCTACCTTACCTCTCCCCACCATACAGTCGCTCTGCGAGCTGCGGCTTCTGACAGAAGACGGTTTAGGTGTTACACACTACTTGTCTGGCTGCAGGAAGCATTTCATAGTGCAAGGCGGCAAGTCCCCGGGCCGACTTGTCGAGCCCGGTGCCAAGCGGCATGACAAAGAGTATCATACTTGTAGGCATAATTTTTATCATACAGACAGAAGAGGGCAGTCCCCGATCTCGTCTCGGGGGGCCCAAAGTCTTGGTACTTTAATACAAAAGGTAGCGTGGTACATACTGCATCAACTGTAAAATCTTCGGAGGAGATTTGCATTCCATGGCCGCTCTGTCTCCTTGCCGGAGTCGTCCCTCTTGCGTGCTCGGGGCTTCTGAGCGTCGATCAGGTAGTAGGAATCGTTGCCCAGTACTTTGCTGATGATGAAAGGGCCTTCCCAAGGCGCCGACAGCTTGTGCTGGCCGGCTATTCGCTGGATCAGTCGGAGCACAAGGTCGCCTTCTTGGAAAGATCTTGGCCTGACCTTCCTGTTGTGGTATCGACGCAGGCTCTGCTGGTAGATGCTGGACCGGCTGAGTGCCAACAGCCGGACCTCTTCCAGCAGATCGATGCCGTCTTGTCGTGCTTCTTCTGCTTCCTCCTCGATGTACATGGTGACTCATGGGGAGTCGAACTCTATGTCCGTTGGGATGACAACTTCGGCACAGTAGATGAGGAAGAAGGGCGTGAAGCCGGTTGACTTGTTTGGAGTCGTGCGTAGACTCCAGAGGACGGCTGGCAGCTCGTCGAGCCAGCAGCCGGCCGAGCGCTCCAGAGGCTCGATCAGCCGAGGCTTGATGCCGGACAGGATGAGGCCGTTTGCTCGCTCCACTTGGCCGTTTGACTGCGGATGGGCGACGGATGCTAGGTCCAGTCGGATGCCCTGTGTTGCGCAGAAACGGGCCAAGGCGCCTTTGGCGAAATTTGTGCCGTTGTCAGTGATGATGCTGTGTGGTATGCCGTACCGAATTGTGATATCGGAGATGAAAGTTATGGCAGTAGGACCGTTCAGCTTCTTGATTGGCTTTGCTTCTATCCACTTGGTGAACTTGTCCACTGCGACAAGTAAGTGAGTTAAACCACCTCGTGCTGTTTTGAATGGTCCCACCATGTCTAGACCCCAAACTGAGAAAAGGCCAGGCAATGGGGATGGTCTTGAGTGCAGAAGCTGGCTGGTGCGGCTTGGAGCTGAACTTCTGACACCCTTTGCATTTTTGGACCAGCTCCTTGGCCTCTTCCAAGGCAGTTGGCCAGAAGAAACCGTGTCGAAAGGCTTTGGCGATGAGTGCTCTTGAAGCCGCATGGTGGCCGCACTTGCCTTGATGGATGTCTTTGAGGATCGCTTGGCCTTGCTCTGGCTCTACGCAGCGCTGGTAGACACCAGTGACGCTGCGCCTGACCAACTCTCTGTTGACTATGGTGTAGGCTGCCGCCCGGCGTTGTATTTGCCGAGCTGAAGTTTCATCAGTCGGCAGCTCTTTGTTCACCAGGAATTTGAGGATGGGCTTGGCCCATGAGGGTGCTGCTATTTCTTCGACTGCCAGAACTGCGACTTGGACGAGGGCGGTTGGGCTGGGAGGCGGCGGGGTGGAGTCAACAGCCGCTTGCTGGGTTGATGAAGTCCCCAGGCCGACTGGCGCGGTCCTTGGGCCGAGTTCTGGAGTCTTTGAGTCCGCCACCGCAATCCCCGGGCCGGGTTTGGCTGTGGCAGTTTTGGGGTCTTCCGCCAAAATCCTCGTTCCGACTGCCGGAGCTCTAGAGTCGGATCCGACGTCTTTGGGAGGAGCCGGCACAAAAATGGAGTCTGATTCTGGTGAAGGCTTGACAAACAGCTTGAGGAGGCGTTGAAGGGCGACACCAGATGGTATTGCTTGGCGGGTAGAGCCGATTCGTGCCAATGCATCTGCTTGGTCGTTGTCATTTCTTGGCACATGGAGGAACTCGCACCCTTTGAAATACCCGCTGAGTTGCTGCACGAGGAAACGGTAGCTCGCCATGTTTGCATCCTTCGTGTCCCAGTCGCCAGATGATTGCTGGACCACTAAGTCCTAGTCGCCATAACACAAGATCCGGCGGATGCCAAGCTCTTTGGCAAGCCAGAGCCCGTGAATGAGCGCCTCGTACTCGGCGACGTTATTGGAGGCGGCGAAGTGGATTTGCAGCGCATATTTGAGCTTGTCACCTTTGGGAGAGGTGAGGACGACGTTGGCTCCCAAGCCAGTGCGCATCTTGGAGCTGTCGAAATGCATCCGCCAATGGGTGGAATCAGGTGCTGGAGGTAGGTACTGGGTCTCGGCCCAGTCGACGAGGAAGTCGGCCAGTGCTTGTGACTTGATAGCGGTGCGGGGCTGGTAGTGGATGGTGTAAGGAGCCAACTCTATGGCCCACTTGGCCACTCGACCAGAAGCATCTCGGCTACCGATGATCTCGGCAAGTGGGGCCGTGCAGACCACCATGATTGGATGCTCTTGAAAGTAAGGCTTCAATTTCTTGGCAGCAAAGTGTACGCCATAGCACATCTTCTGGTAGTGGGGGTAGTTCTGCTTGGAGGTCGACAGTACCTCGCTCAGGTAATATACCGGTCTCTGGACAGGTAGCGCCTTGCCTTCCTCCTTGCGCTCCACTACAATGACCATGCTGACTACTCGGCTGGTGGCGCCGATGTACAGGAGCATATGTTCCTTGGGAGTCGGAGCCGCCAGGACGGCTGGAGTAGTCAGCATCTTCTTCAACTGGTGAAAAGCTTCATCCGCCTTATGGTTCCACTCGAAAAAAGTGGTCTTCTTCATGAGTTGGTATAAGGGGAGAGCTTTCTCGCCCAGCCGACTAATGAATTGGCTGATGGACGCTAAGCAGCCGGTGAACTTCTGCACATCCAACAGTCGGCTGGGTACCTCCATTCTCTCAATGGCCTTGATTTTTACTGGGTTGCATTCTATGCCGCGTTCAGAGACCAGGAATCCTAGGAGCTGGCCGGCTGGTACTCCGAAGACACACTTCTCGGGGTTGAGCTTGATCTGGAACTGGCGCAGGTTCTCAAAAGTCTCCTTGAGGTCTTCCAGCAGTGTCCCATGCTTTTCCGTCTTCACCACCATGTCGTCCATGTAAACATGGGCGTTCCTGCCGAGCTGCTTGAGGAGGCACTTCTGCATGCAACGCTGAAAGGTGGCGCCGGTGTTCCTTAAGCCGAACGTCATGGTGAGGTAGCAGAAGGCTCCAAACGGCGTGATGAAGGCGGTTTTCAGTCTGTGAGCCGGGTTTAGCTTGATCTGGTGATATCCTAAGTATGCATCCAAAAAACTCAACAGCTCGCATCCGGCTGTAGAGTCTATCACCTGATCGATTCTTGGTAAAGCAAATGGGTCCTTGGGGCAGGCCTTGTTGAGGCTCGTGTAGTCAATACACATTCGCCACTGCTTGTTCTTCTTTAGTACCAGGACCGGATTTGCTAGCCATTCTGGAAAGAACACTTCCATAATGAAGCCGGTTGCTAGGAGTCGGGCTATCTCTTCTCCGACAACTCTTCTCTTCTCTTCTGATAAGCGGCGCAGGGGCTGTCTGACCGGCTTTGCATCAGATCGGACATGTAACTTGTGCTCGGTGAATTCCGTTGGTACACCTGGCATGTCTTTGGGGGACCATGCGAAGATGTCCCGATTCACACAGAGGAAATCGATGAGCTCGCCTTCCTATTTGCTGTCGAGGTTTGCACCTACAACGGCGTACCTCTCTGGGTGCTCCGGGTCCAAGGGTATCTTCTTTGTCTCTTTGGCTGGCTTGAACGAACCCTCAGCCTCCGACTCTTTTGGGTTGGGCGACACCTTAGGCTGCTTGCCGGCCATTGCCACAACTCGCTCAAGGAGCCGCTTCTCAGCCGCGATTACCAGGGACTCGGCCAGCCGACTGCTCTCTGCTGTGCAAGCAGACGACTTCCGGTAGTCGCCAGCCACAGTTAGAATTCCCCTGGAACTGGGCATCTTCATCTTGAGGTAGGCGTAGTGGGGGACCGCCATGAAATTAGCCAAGGCAGGTCGGCCAAGCAGCGCATGGTATGGGCTCTCAAGATCCACCACCTCAAACCAAACGGGCTCTCTACAGAAGTGATCTTTGTCCCCAAAGAGGACGTCCATCAGGATCTTGCCAATTGGCGAGCAGGAAAGCCCAGGAACAATGCCGTGGAACACAGTTCGGCTGTTCTGAAGCTGTCTTTGCTTGATTCCTAACTTCTCCATGGTGTCCTTGTACAAGATATTGATGCTGCTGCCCCCGTCTATCAGAACTCGCGAGAAACGCGCGACTCGTCTGTCCGTAGCAAAGGTGGCGTCTAGGACCAAGGCATAGGAGCCCGGACTCGGCATCACTTCTGGGTGGTCAGCCCTGCTCCAGCTGATGGGCTTCTCAGACCAGTGCATGAACTCTGCGTCTCCGATGCTACTGCGTTCACCTCTTGTCGCTGCAGCCGCCTACTGCGTTGATCATCAGCCACACTGGTGAACACCACATAGGCTCCATGCTCTTCAGGGTATTCGTCTTGTACTACGCCGACTGGCCTGACAGCCGGCTGCTGGGGCGGAGGCGGAGGCGGCTGCCCAGCAGGCGAGGGAGGCAGGAGGCCGTCTCCCTTGGCGATCCTGGTGAGCCAGTGGCACTTCTGGGTGGTGTGATTCGACGGCTTTGCGCCGCTGTGGAACTTGCAAGGTCCATCCAAGGTCTGCTCATAGGAGAAGGCAGGCAACCAGTTTGGCTTGCCGCCTTTCTGTCGCTTGGGTGGGGGCTGCTCATCTGGCTGCTGGGCTTCAACGGTCGCGACCTGCCGGCTGCTGGAAGCCGGCTGCGGGGCCTTGCGCTTGTTGTCGCCCTGCTGTTGTCGCTGGCCGGCATCTGCCGCCGGAGTTCTTGGAGCTTGAGGAGCCACTTTGCCAGTTGTGCTGATTTGAATTTCCGCCTTCATGGAGGAGTCGGCTGTGGCGTACTTGTCCGCTATGATCAGCAGCTCGTCGAGGGTTTCTGTCTCATCGCAAAGGAGCTTGTGCTTGAGGAGGGTGCCTTCTCTGCACCCGGTCGTGAAGTACTCGATGGCCTGCACCTCGTGCACACCCTCGCAGGAGTTCCGGAGCTCGGCCCAACGCGTGAGGTAATCGCGAGTCGACTCGTCGGGGCCTTGCACGCACAAGGAGCTGACGAGGCTTGGGAGGACGCTTGTACGTGCTGGTGAAGTTGCGGACGAATGCTTCGGTGAAGTCGACCTAGCTGTAGATGCTGTGGGGCTTTAGGCTTTTCAGCCATGTCCGGGCCGTGTCCTGGAGCATGAGCGGAACGTAGTTTACGGCGACACGCTTGTTGCCGTTTGCTATGCTGACAGCCGTGGAGTAGTCGACTAGCCAGTCTTCCGGCTTCATGGAGCCGGTATACTTGGGCGTGTCTCTTGGGAGCGTGAACCCTCTGGGAAAGGGTTCGCCCTGAATGTGGGGCCCGAAACAAGGCGAACCCAGCTCGTCTTCTTCTTCCAGCGCTAAGGATCGGTGGAGTCGGTCGATCCGGTGGCGGGCGTCATTCTCTCCAACTCCCTCTCGGCGGCCAAGGCGGTCACCGAGAGTCGGATGGTCAACAGGCGGCAGGGAGACTCGCCTCTCCATGTGGGGAGGGGGAGGCAGATAGTCGTCCCGTCGTTCCACTGCTCTTGGGCGGCCGTCTTGGTCGCGCTCTATGGTAATGCAAGTCCGACTATGGCTGACAGTCGGCTCCTTGTCTCTTCTTCCTCGGGCGCCGCCAGTCGGCGTCTGAGACGTCGCGCCTTGATCTCGGTGAAGGTCGTCGACGGGCCGTTGAGGCGCCTCCGCGCGGCAGCCGGCCTCGTTCTGCGCGGCGGCCGCGTCGAGAAGCCGCTGGACTCGCTCCATCATGAGGCGGCGTTCTTCGCCCTCGAAATTGTCCAGCTCGTCCGCCGCTGCCTGGGCGGCTTGGATGTTCTCCGCTGGTGTAGCGTACACAGGGCGGCTTGCGCCAAACAGGTTGGCGATGGCTACGCCACTGCCGGACCGCGCCAAGGCGGCTGGGTCCCGCCGGGGCCGGCGAGCCGCCTACGGCGCGATCCATCTCCTGCTGGTAGGCTTCTGACAAGCGCCTCATGCTGGCCAGCTTCTTCGCGCCTTCAACAAGCTGAAGGCGGCGCGCCTCCAACGTCTCTGCGTCAGCGTCCTCCGGAATGGGCGCAGTTAGGTCTTGCAGCGCCGCGCCGAGCGAGTCGTGCGCTCCTCCACCGGGGAGCTCGTCATGACTGATGACTAGCACCTTGGTGACGGTGCTTCTGTTGCTCTCTACATGGGGGAGAGGTTCGTCGTAGACCACCACATTGGTGGGGAACGCGTCGAGCGACGTGGTGTCGGAGTCGACCAGCATCGGGTCGGTGGAGCCCACGGACTCCAAGTCTACGGCAGGCTCGCCAAAAACGTGGAGTTGATCGAGGAGGCCCGGGAGGAGGTTCTCGGGGCCGCCGGTGCCTGCGTTGGATGCAGGTTCGTCGGAGAGGCGGACCTCGCCGACAAGTTCGGCCAAGGAGCTGACCGCACAGGCGATCTCGACGCCGCTTAGCGCGTCGGTGCAAACTCCGTCTGGCGTGTCTGGCTGGCTGCGCTCGCCAGGGAGGAAAAGGGTTCCCGTCCAGAGCAGATCTCCGGAAGGCGGTGCACCAGGCTCCATGGTGGGTGCCAAATGTCGGGCGTTTGGTGCGACATATGCCAACGGATGGCTTATCATGGTGGAGGCGAGTAGAACATCACCGGTGCCTGGAAACGGGATGAGGCGAAGACATGCACGCCGGCGAATCTTACCCAGCTTCGGGGCTCTCCGGGGAGATAATACCCCTACTCCTGCTCTGTGGGGTCTCCGCATGATCACTATGGCGAAAGTGTTTACACGGTTGCTCCTTGAGCTGTTTTCTGGTGGTAGGAGAGGGCAAGGCTAGCTCTCTCCCTTCTATACGATCTGGTCTAGAGCTAATGGGTTCCAACCCTTTGCATGGGTGCCCTGGGGGGTTTATATAGGCCCACCCCCCAGGGGTACAATGGTAATCCGGCTGGACCCGGGCCCAGCCGTCAGTGCCTTTGGCCTCTGTCTTCTTTGCCGACCACTGGGGCCCGCTGACTGGCGGGCCCCGCCGACCGGCCTGGTACGGAGCCGACAGGCCGCGTCCACCGCGGGCGGGTCTGCCGGTTGCTGATTACTGTAGTCGTGCTTCTGATGGCGCGGGCTTGATCATGAAGTCGTGGCAACAGCCCCGCCGCCTGGCGGGCGATCACTGTTGCCACTCCCCATCACATCTTGATAAATGGCGCGTGAGCCCCGGGGGAGGGCTCGGCCGACTCCCCCGGGCCGACTCCCGACGGGTCCGACTGGTGGTTCTCCTGCCGTCTCCTGAGGTCTCACTGACTGGTGGGGCCTGCTGCCTCTAGGCCGTACAGACAAGCCGTCGTGGGTGCAGGATTCGGCCTTGCGGTGCTGATGTCAGGGCCGGCATGGCAAAAGTGCCACGCCGCACGGAGATCTTCTGGGGTACGATGTGCTGAGGCCATGCCTGCCCTTGGTGAGGGGCGGGGTGGGCTTCGCTGTAGCCACGCCCCTGCCTCGTCCCCTTTGATGAGGCCATGGGGTTTGTTGGAGTCGCAGGCCGACTCCCCAAAGTCGGCTTCTCTGGAAGTCGTCTCTAGGACTCGTCCGTGAGCGGGCAGTCAGCCGCCTTGCCGTCGACTCCTCAGAAGGCGGCTCTTTGTCCTGTGGTCTTGAGGGGCGCAGCCTGCCCCGATGTCTTGAAAGGTTCTGGGACTCGGGTTGGCCTACCCGTGGCCCATTACTCCGACATAGTGCTTGCCAAAGGATAAAATGTAAGAAGGAAAGGTGAAGATTACCATGACTCTTGTATAAGATATAGGACAAAAATAAAAGATAGGCCCTTCGTAGTGGGAAGCAAAGGTTGTCATGTGCTTTTATGGTTGGATGCACAAAATCTTAATGCAAAAGAACGTCACTTTATATTGCCACTTGTGATAGGGACCTTTATTATGCAGTCCATCGCTTTTATTTCTTCCATACCACAAGATCATATAAAGCTTATTTTCTCCACACTAATAGATCATACATATTTGGAGAGCAATTTTTATTGCTTGCAACAATGACAACTTACTTGAAGGATCTTACTCAATCCATAGGTAGATATGGTGGACTCTCATGGCAAAACTGGTTTAAGGATATTTGGAAGCACAAGTAGTATCTCTACTTGGTGCAAAGAATTTGGCTAGCATGAGGGGAAAGGCAAGCTCAACATGTTGGATGATCCATGACAATATAATTTATTTCGGATATAAGAAGACATAACCCATTACGTTGTCTTCCTTGTCCAACATCAACTTTTTATCATGTCATATTTTAATGAGTGCTCACAATCATAAAAGATGTCCAAGATAGTATATTTATATGTGAAAACCTTTCTTTCTTTATTACTTTCTATTAATATTTTCTCTACAACTTTATTTTCAAAAAGGATCTTTTACCTCTCTTCTTTTCTGAGCTTTATCAAAATTTCCCTTTTAGTTAGACTATATCCCTTTCCCCTTCTGATCACACGAAGATTCGACTGATGAGATCACTCCAAGAAGTACAAGATATCGGACAACTAAGACCACTTCGGAATGAAGAGATTTTACCGTGCATTATAATAATGGAAACTTTAATGGTTGAAGACTCCGAAGACTAGGAGAATATGAAGGCTCTGAAGAATTCCCAGAGTGAAGTGACTTGGAAGGCTCTGAATAGGACCCACTTAAGTTATTTTCGTGCCCTTCTGAATTTCTTTACCAAATAACCCCTGGCTTACATAGTTTAGATGAAGAGCCTCACCCTGAACCAAAGACAACACTACGGAGACTTTTTCCTATGATCCAGCCTTATGGAATTTGTCAGACTATTGAAGTTGCCAATACCTGAGATTAAGGTGTGTTAGAGAAATACTGGAACATGGAGCGTCAAGACTCAAGATTTTGTCCATCAAGAAAACCCCAAGACAGGTGATGACCCACAAGTATAGGGGATCTATCATAGTCCTTTCGATAAGTAAGAGTGTCAAACCCAACGAGGAGCACAAGGAAATGATAAGCGGTTTCCAGCAAGGTATTCTCTGCAAGTACTGAAATAAGTGGTAACAGATAGTTTTGTGATAGGATAATTTGTAATGAGCAACAAATAACAAAAGTAAATAAAGTGCAGCAAGGTGGCCCAATCCTTTTTGTAGCAAAGGACAAGCCTGGACAAACTCTTATATAGAGAAAAGCGCTCCCGAGGACACATGGGAATATCGTCAAGCTAGTTTTCATCACATTCATATGATTCGCGTTCGGTACTTTGATAATTTGGTATGTGGGTGGACCGGTGCTTGGGTACTGTCCTTACTTGGACAAGCATCCCACTTATGATTAACCTCTATTGCAAGCATCCGCAACTACAACAAAAGTATTAAGGTAAACCTAACCATAGCATGAAACATATGGATCCAAATCAGCCCCTTACGAAGCAACGCATAAACTAGGGTTTAAGCTTCTGTCACTCTAGCAACCCATCATCTACTTATTACTTCCCAATTCCTTCCTCTATGCCCAAATAATGGTGAAGTGTTATGTATTCGACGTTCACATAACACCACTAGAGGAGAGACAACATACATCTCATCAAAATATCGAACGAATACCAAATTCACATGACTACTAATAGCAAGACTTCTCCATGTCCTCAGGAACAAACGTAACTACTCACAAAGCATATTTATGTTCATAATCAAAGGGGTATTAATATGCATATAGGATCTGAACATATGATCTTCCACCAATTAAACAACTAGCATCAACTACAAGGAGTAATTAACACTACTAGCAACCTACTAGCACCAATCCCGGACTTGGAGACAAGAATTGGATACAAGATATGAACTAGGGTTTTGAGAGAGATGGTGCTGGTGAAGATGTTGATGAAGATTGCCCCCTCCCGACGAGAGGAACGTTGGTGATGACGATGGCGATGATCTCCCCCTACCGGAGGGAAGTTTCCCCGGCAGAACTGTTGGGAAACGTAGTAATTTCAAAAAAAATCCTACGCACACGCAAGATCATGGTGATGCATAGCAACGAGAGGGGAGAGTGTTGTCCATGTACCCTTGTAGACCAAAAGCGGAAGCGTTAGCACACCGCGGTTGATGTAGTCGTACGTCTTCACGATCCGACCGATCCAAGTACCGAATGCACGGCACCTCCGACTTCAGCACACGTTCAGCTCGACGATGTCCCGTGAACTCCGATCCAGCAGAGCTTCATAGGAGAGTTCCGTCAGCACGACGGCATGGTGATGGTGATGATGTTGCTACCGATGCAGGGCTTCGCCTAAGCACCGCTATGATATGACCGAGGTGGAATATGGTGGAGGGGGGCACCGCACACGGCTGGGAGAGATCAACTGATCAACTTGTGTGTCTAGAGGTGCCCCCTGCCCCTGTATATAAAGGAGCGAGGGGGGAGGCCGGCTGGCCCTCTATGGGCGCGCCAGGAGGAGGAGTCCTCCTCCTAGTAGGAGTAGGACTCCCCTTACCTACTCCTACTAGGAGGAGGAAAGGAAGGAGGAGAAGGAGAAGGAAGGAGAAGTAGGAAAAGGAGGAAAGGGGGGCTGGCCCCCTAGTCCAATTCGGTTTGGGCTAGGGGGGAGTGCGCCCTGCCTCCTCTCTTCCACCACTTGGCCCATGAGGCCCATTACTTCTTCCTCGTATTCCCATAACTCCTCGGTACCCCTGAAAATACCCGAATCTCTCGAAACCTTTCCGATGTCCGAATATAGTCGTCCAATATATCGATCTTTACATCTCGACCATTTCGAGACTCCTCGTCATGTCCCTGATCTCATCCGGGACTCCGAACTACCTTCGGTACATCAAATCACATAAACTCATAATACAATCGTCACCGAAACTTTAAGCGTGCGGACCCTACGGGTTCGAGAACTATGTATACATGACCGAGACATGTCTCCGGTCAATAACCAATAGCGGAACCTGGATGCTCATATTGGCTCCCACATATTCTACGAAGATCTTTATCGGTCAGACCGCATAACAACATACGTTGTTCCCTTTGTCATCGGTATGTTACTTGCCCGAGATTTGATCGTCGGTATCTCAATACGTAGTTCAATCTCGTTACCGGCAAGTCTCTTTACTCGTCCCGTAATACATCATCCCGCAACTAACTTATTAGTTGCAATGCTCGCAAGGCTTAAGCGATGTGCATTACCGAGAGGGCCCAGAGATACCTCTCCGACAATCGGAGTGACAAATCCTAATCTCGAAATACGCCAACCCAACAAGTACCTTCGGAGACACCTGTAGAGCACCTTTATAATCACCCAGTTACGTTGTGATGTTTGGTAGCACACAAAGTGTTCCTCCGGTAAATGGGAGTTGCATAATCTCATAGTCATAGGAACATGTATAAGTTATGAAGAAAGCAATAGCAACAAACTAAACGATCAAGTGCTAAGCTAATGGAATGGGTCAAGTCAATCACATCATTCTCCTAATGATGTGATCCCGTTAATCAAATGACAACTCATGTCTATGGCTAGGAAACATAACCATCTTCGATTAACGAGCTAGTCAAGTAGAGGCATACTAGTGACACTCTGTTTGTCTATGTATTCACACATGTATTATGTTTCCGGGTAATACAATTCTAGAATGACAAATAAACATTTATCATGATATAAGGAAATAAATAATAACTTTATTATTGCCTCTAGGGCATATTTCCTTCAAGAACAGCTCCGCCAGAGCCCTAGATTGGTTCCGCCAAGGTTCCGCCTCGTGGCGGCGGAGTTTCGTCTGAGGAGATGGCTTATGATTTTTTCCTCATCGAAAGACTCCATATAGCAGAAGATGGCCATCGGAGGGCCACCAGGGGGCCCACGAGGTAGGGGGCACGCCTAGGGGGTAGGGCGTGCCCCCACCCTCGTGGGCAGGGTGTGGCCTCCCTGGTGAACTTCTTGCGCTCAGTATTTTTTATATATTCTGAAAACGTCTTCCGTGAAGTTTCAGGACTTTTGGAGCTGTGCAGAATAGGTCTCTAATATTTGCTCCTTTTCCAGCCCAGAATCCCAGCTGCCGGCATTCTCCCTCTTTATGTAAACCTTGTAAAATAAGAGAGAATAAGCATAAGTATTGTGACATAATGTGTAATAACAGCCCATAATGCAATAAATATCGATATAAAATCATGATGCAAAATGGACGTATCAACTCACCCAAGCTTAGACCTCACTTGTCCTCAAGCGAAAGCCGAAATCGAAAAATATGTCCACATGTTTGGAGATAGAGGTGTCGATAAAAGTAAAATACGGACATGAGGGCATCATGATCATTCTTAGGACAACAACTTACATAATTCTTGTCATATGATTTCTTATGCTAGAGTGTTAATTCAATCACAATTTTAAGTATGAATCGTAAACTTCATTGAAAACTAACAAACTATAATCTCAGTCATTGGAGCAATTGCAATTTATCATAACATAGGAAAGAGTCAATATATAAGAGCTTTTCAGCAAGTCCACATACTCAACTATCATATAGTCTTTCACAATTGCTGACACTCATGCAATACCTATGGGTATGGAGTTTTAATCAGACACAGAGAAACATAGGGGCTTAGTTTTGCCTCCCAACGTTTTACCTGAAGGGTAATGTCAACAATAATAGTTCATGAAAACTCACATCCAATTAGCCATATATACCAGGATCTTTCCAACATACTGTGCTTGCCAAAGGATAAAATGTAAAAAGGAAGGGTGAAGATCACCATGACTCTTATGCAAGGTAGGAGATAAAAGTAAAAGATAGGCCCTTCGCAGAGGGAAGCTGAGGTTGTCATGCGCTATTATGGTTGGATGCACAAAATCTTAATGCGAAAGAACGTCACTTTATATTGCCACTTGTGATATGGACCTTTATTATGCAGTCTGTCGCTTTTATTTCTTCCATATCACACGATCATATAAAGCTTATTTTCTCCCACACTAATAAGTCATACATATTTAGAGAGCAATTTTTATTGCTTGCACCGATGACAACTTACTTGGGGGATCTTACTCAATCCATAGGTAGGTATGGTGGACTCTCATGGCAAAACTGGTTTTAAGGGTATTTGAAAGCACAAGTAGTATCTCTACTTGATGCGATGAATTTGGCTAGCATGAGGGGGAAATGCAAGATCAACCATGTTGGATGATCCATGACAATATAATTTATCTCAGATGTAAGAAAACATAACCCATTACATTGTCTTCCTTGTCCAACGTCAACTCTTTAGCATGTCATATTTTAATGAGTGCTCACAATCATAAAAGATGTCCAAGATAGTATATTTATATGTCAAGACCTGTCTTTCTTTATTACTTCCTATTAATTGCAACGATGACCAAAACTATGTTTGTCAACTCTCAACAACTATTATTCATCATACTTTTTCTATGTGAGCTCATTACTCTCCATAAGATCCATATGATCTCTTTGTTTCCTTTTTTATTCTTTCTCTTTTCTTTTATTCACTTAGGATCATGGCAAAATAATCAAGCCCTTGACTCAACACTAATCTTTATTATATATAGCTCATGGACTCGATTACATAGAAGGATCATAAAGCAAAACTCAAAACTAGATCATGCCATAAACTTTATTCTACTAGATCAAGATATTACCAAAAGGATCGAACTAAGAAAAACAATAAAGATAAAAGTGATGGTGATACGATACCGGGGCACTCCCCCAAGCTTGGCAGTTGCCAAGGGGAGTGCCCATACCAGTGTGATTATGTCTCTCTTCTCGGGGATGGTGATGTGATATTATTGGCGATGATGCCCCTGAGGATACGATTCTCCTCCTCGAGCTTACTGACTTGCTGCTTGAGGTCCATTATTTCCTTTCGGAGTTTTCCTGTAAAAGCCAAAGCTCCCTGCACCCGAGGGTGCTGCATAGCTGCGGGAGAACCAGTGACACTCTTTTTCATATTCTCATAAGAAAGAAATCTGACATTGGAAGGGATAAACGAGTTTGGAATAGCCGAGCTCTGCAGTTCTCCCATTGTGAATCCAGCTCGGAAGCGGGAAGTGACTTCTTGATCCTCTTCCATGGCATCTATCTTCTTCAAATCAGCCTCCATCTCTTCCTCTGTTGCTGGCCAAAGCTCCCTGCACATTGTTGTTTGTCATTGATCTCGATGCCAGATGAGACACCCGGCTCTCCTCGACTGATTCTTGCAAAGACATCTTGCTCTAATCTGCAGCAGCAACAGCTCGAAACACAAACAGAGGATAATTGCGTGATACGGGAGTCAAAACCCCCGGGAGATTATATAATGAATTTTTATCGACCAAAATATGTGTCGTGTATGAAAACGGAGTCTGGAGAGCGCACGAGGTGCCCACGAGGTAGGGGGCGCGCCCTTCACCCTCGTGGAGGCCTCGTGTCCTTCCCGGGCTGCTTCTTATTTTTCTATTTTTCTAAATATTCCAAAACGGAGAAATATTGCCTTAAAAACTGTTTTGGAGTCGTTTACTTACCGTACCACATACCTATTCCTTTTCGGAGTCTGAAACATTCTGGAAAGTGTCCCTTATGTATTCCTCTGGGGTTACGGTTTCAATAACATTGGTTTCAACATTTATGGGATTACCTGAGATATAATGTTTGATTCTTTGATCAATCACCACCTTCGGATTTGTGCCTTCGAAGTTGTTGATTTTTATGGCACCGGAACGATAGACCTCCTCGATAACGTAAGGACCTTCCCATTTAGAGAGAAGTTTTCCTGCGAAAATTTTTAAACGAGAGTTGTATAGCAATACATAATCACCTACATTAAACTCACACTTTTGTATGCTTTTATCATGCCATCTTTTAACTTTTTCTTTAAACAACTTGGCATTTTTGTAGGCTTGGGTTCTCCATTCACCGAGTGAGCTCATATCAAATAACCTCTCCTCACCGGCAAGTTTAAAATCATAATTGAGCTCTTTTATAGCCCAATATGCCTTGTGTTCTAGTTCGAGAGGTAAGTGACATGCTTTTCCATAAACCATTTTATACAGAGACATACCCATAGGATTTTTATATGCAGTTCTATAGGCCCATAATGCATCATCAAGTTTCTTGGACCAATTCTTTCTAGATATATTGACAGTCTTTTGCAAAATTAATTTGAGTTCTCTATTACTCAATTCTACTTGACCACTAGACTGAGGGTGATAAGGGGATGCAATTCTACGATTAACATCATACTTAGCAAGCATTTTACGGAAATCACCATGAACAAAATGTGAAGCACCATCAGTCATTAAATATCTAGGGACTCCAAATCTTGGAAAAATAACTTCTGTAAGCATTTTAATAGAAGTGTTATGATCAGCACTACTAGTTGGAATAGCTTCTACCCACTTAGTAACGTAATCAACAGCAACTAAAATATGTGTATAACCATTAGAAGCAGGAAAAGGTCCCATATAGTCAAAGCCCCAAACATCAAATGGTTCAATAACGAGTGAATAGTTCATAGGCATCTCTTGACGTCTACTAATATTACCAATTCTTTGACATTCATCACAAGATAAGACAAACTTATGGGCATCCTTGAAGAGAGTAGGCCAATAAAAACCAGATTGCAATACCTTATGTGCAGTTCTATCTCCAGCATGGTGTCCTCCATAAGCCTCAGAGTGACACTTGCGTAGGATCTGTTCCTGTTCATGCTCAGGCACCCAACGTCTAATAACACCATCTACTCCTTCTTTATAAAGATGTGGGTCATCCCAAAAGTAATGCCTCAAATCATAGAAGAACTTTTTCTTTTGCTCGTATGTGAAACTAGGTGGTATAAACTTAGCAACAATGTAATTAGCATAATCAGCATACCATGGAGCAGTATGAGAAGCATTTATGACATTTAATTGCTCATCAGGAAAGCTATCATCAATAGGTAGTGGGTCATCAAGAACATTTTCTAACCTAGACAAGTTGTCTGCAACGGGGTTCTCAGCTCCCTTTCTATCAACAATATGTAAGTGAAATTCTTGTAGCAAGAGAACCCATCTAATAAGTCTAGGTTTAGCATCTTTCTTTTCCATAAGATATTTAATAGCAGCGTGATCAGTGTGAATAGTTACTTTAGAATCAACAATATAAGGTCTAAATTTATCACGAGCAAATACAACCGCTAAGAATTCTTTTTCAGTAGTAGCATACTTTCTTTGAGCATTGTCTAGGGCTTTACTAGCATATTGAATAACATTTAATTTCTTATCAACTCTTTGCCCTAGAACAACACCTACAACATAATCACTAGCATCACACATAATTTCAAAGGGTAAATTCCAATCAGGTGGCTGAACAATAGGTGCAGAGATCTGATGTCTACTACACAACCTTCTTCTTGTAGACGTTGTTGGGCCTCCAAGTGCAGAGGTTTGTAGGACAGTAGCAAATTTCCCTCAAGTGGATGACGTAAGGTTTATCAATCCGTAGGAGGCGTAGGATGAAGATGGTCTCTCTCAAGCAACCCTGCAACCAAATAACAAAGAGTCTCTTGTGTCCCCAACACACCCAATACAATGGTAAATTGTATAGGTGCACTAGTTCGGAGAAGAGATGGTGATACAAGTGGTATATGGATAGTAGATATGAGTATTTGTAATATGAAATAATAAAAACAGCAGGGTAGCAAGTGATAAAAGTGAGCGTAAACGGTATTGCGATGATAGGAAATAGGGCCTAGGGTTCATACTTTCGCTAGTGTTAGTTCCCTCAACAATACTAACATAATTGGGTCACATAACTATCCCTCAACATGCAACAAAGAGTCGCTCCAAAGTCACTAATAGCGGAGAACGAACGAAGAGATTATGGTAGGGTATGAAACCACCTCAAAGTTATTCTTTCCAATCAATCCATTGGGCTATTCCTATAAGTGTCACAAATAGCCCTAGAGTTCGTACTAGAATAACACCTTAAGACACAAATCAACCAAAACCCTAATGTCACCTAGATACTCCAATGTCACCTCAAGTATCCGTGGGTATGATTATACGATATGCATCACACAATCTCAGATTCATCTATTCAACCAACACAAAGGACCTCAAAGACTGCCCCAAAGTTCTACCGGAGAATCACGACGAAAACGTGTGCCAACCCCTATGCATAGGTTCATGGGCGGAACCCGCAAGTTGGTCACCAAAACATACATCAAGTGGCACGTGGTATCCCATTGTCACCACAGATATCCACGGCAAGACATACATCAAGTGTTCTCAAATATTTAAAGACTCAATCCGATAAGATTACTTCAAAGGGGAAACTCAATTCATTACAAGAGAGAAGAGGGGGGAAGAAACATCATAGGATCCAAATATAATAGCAAAGCTCACAATACATCAAGATTGTATCATCTCAATAACATGAGAGAGAGAGATCAAACACATAGCTACTGGTACATACCCTCAGCCCCGAGGGAGAACTACTCCCTCCTTGTCATGGAGAGCACCGGGATGATGAAGATGGCCACCGGAGAAGGATTGCCCCCTTCGGCAGGGTGCCGGAACGGGTCTAGATTGGTTTTCGGTGGCTACGGAGGCTTCTGGCGGTGGAACTCCTGATCTATGTTGCGTTCTGGAAGTTTTAGGGTATATGGACTTATATAGGCAGAAGAAGCACGTCAGGGGAGCCACGGGGGCCCCACGAGGCAGGGGGGCACACCCTAGGGGAGTGGGCGCGCCCCCCACTCTCATGGGCAGCCCGTGTCTCCCCTGACGTGGGGTCCAAGTTCATCAGGTGTGTTTCCTTCCAAAAATAACTTCTCCAGTTGATTTCGTTTCGTTTCGACTCCGTCTGATATTCCTTTTCTTCGAAACACTGAAATAGGCATAAAACAACAAATCTGGGCTGGGCCTCCGGTTAATAGGTTAGTCCCAAAAGTAATACAAAAGTGGATAATAAAGCCCAATATTGCCCAAAACAGTAGATAATATAGCATGGAGCAATCAAAAATTATAGATACGTTGGAGACGTATCAAGCATCCCCAAGCTTAATTCCTGGTCGTCCTCGAGTAGGTAAATGATAAAAAAGATAATTTTTGATGTGGAATGCTAGTTGGCATAATTTTAATGTAATTCTTCTTAATTGTGGCATGAATATTCAGATCCATAAGATTCAAGACAAAAGTTCATATTGACATAAAAATAATAGTACTTCAAGCATACTAACAAAGCAATCATGTCTTCTCAAAATAACATGGCCAAAGAAAGTTATCCCTACAAAATCATATAGTCTGGCTATGCTCCATCTTCACCACACAAAATATTTAAATCATGGACAACCCCGATGACAAACCAAGCAATTGTTTCATACTTTTGATGTTCTCAAACTTTTTCAATCTTCACGCAATACATGAGCGCGAGCCATGGACATAGCACTATAGGTGGAATAGAATGGTGATTGTGGAGAAGACACAAAAGGAGAAGATAGTCTCACATCAACTAGGCGTATCAACGGGCTATGGAGATGCCCATCAATAGATATCAATGTGAGTGAGTAGGGATTGCCATGCAACGGATGCACTAGAGCTATAAGTGTATGAAAGCTCAAAAAGAAACTAAGTGGGTGTGCATCCAACTTGCTTGCTCACGAAGACCTAGGGCATTTTGAGGAAGCCCATCATTGGAATATACAAGCCAAGTTCTATAATGAAAGATTCCCACTAGTATATGAAAGTGATAACATAGGAGACTCTCTATCATGAAGATCATGGTGCTACTTTGAAGCACAAGTGTGGTAAAAGGATAGTAGCATTGTCCCTTCTCTCTTTTTCTCTCATTTTTTTTATTTTTTTATTTTTTTATTTGGGCCTTATCTTTTTTATGGCCTCTTTTTTTATATGGGCTTCTTTGGCCTCTTTTATTTTTTTATTTTCGTCCGGAGTCTCATCCCGACTTATGGGGGAATCATAGTCTCCATCATCCTTTCCTCACTGGGACAATGCTCTAATAATGATGATCATCACACTTTTATTTACTTACAACTCGATACTTAGAACAAGATATGACTCTATATGAATGCCTCCGGCGGTGTACCAGGATGTGCAATGATGCATGAGTGACATGTATGAAAGAATTATGAACGGTGGCTTTGCCAAAAATACAAGTCAACTACATGATCATGCTAAGCAATATGACAATGATGGAGCTTGTCATAATAACGGAACGGTGGAAAGTTGCATGGCAATATATCTCGGAATGGCTATGGAAATGCCATGATAGGTAGGTATGGTGGCTTTTTTGAGGAAGGTATATGGTGGGTTTATGGTACCGGCGAAAGTTGCGTGGTACTAGAGAGGCTAGCAAAGGTGGAAGGGTGAGAGTGCGTATAATCCATGGACTCAACATTAGTCATAAAGAACTCACATACCTATTGCAAAAATCTATTAGTTATCGAAACAAAGTACTACGCGCATGCTCCTATGGGGATAGATTGGTAGGAAAAGACCATCGCTCGTCCCCGACCGACACTCATAAGGAAGGCAATCAATAAATAATTCATGCTCCGACTTCATCACATAACGGTTCACCATACGTGCATGCTACGGGAATCACAAACTTCAACATAAGTATTTCTCAAATTCACAACTACTCAACTAGCATGACTCTAATATTATCATCCTCATATCTCAAAACAATCATCAAGTATCAAACTTCTCTTAGTATTCAACACACTCATAAGAGAATTTTATTATTCTTGAATACCTAGCATATTAGGATTTTAAGCAAATTACCATGCTATTTAAGACTCTCAAAATAATCTAAGTGAAGTATGAGAGTTCAATTCTTCAAAATAAAACTACCACCATGCTCTAAAAGATATAAATGAAGCACTAGAGCGAATGACAAACTACTCCGAAAGATATAAGTGAAGATCAATGAGTAGTCGAATAATTATGCAACTATGTGAAGACTCTCTAACATTTAATAATTTCAGATATTGGTATTTTATTCAAACAGCAAGCAAAGCAAAATAAAATGACATCTAAGAATGGCAAACATCATGTGAAGAAGCAAAAACTTAGGATCAACCGAAACTAACCGATAATTGTTGAAGAAGAAAGGTGGGATGCCAACCGGGGCATCACCAAGCTTAGATGCTTGAGACTTCTTGAAATATTATCTTGGGGTGACTTGGGCATCCCCAAGCTTGAGCCTTTGTGTCTCCTTAATTCCTATCATATCACGGTCTCCCTAAATCTCAAAAGCTTCATCCACACAAAACTCAACAAGGACTCATGAGATAAGTTAGTATAAACCATTGCAAAAACCTTATCATACTCTACTGTAGCAAATCACTAAAATTATTATTCAACATTGCATACTAAATTCCTCTGCATATTTAATATTCCTATCCTCCAATAGAATCATTAAAGAAGCAAACATATGCAAACAATGCAAACATAACAGTGATCTGCGTAAACAGGATAGTCTGTAAAGAATGCAGCAACATCCATACTTCCCTAGCTCCAAAAATTATGAAAGAAAATTCCCACTGTAGTACATTTATCAGATATTAATATGCAAAAGGTTTCAACATTTTATCACATTCTGAATTTTCTAGGGAATTATTGCAACAGCGGTAAACTTTCTGTTTTCAAACAGCAACATGTGGACTTGTAACATAGGCATAGTAAGGGCTATCAATGCCACTTTTATTTAAATAAAAGATGCAAAACATTGTTATAAATAACAGAAAGCAAATTCTAACAAAATAAATTGACGCTCCAAGCAAAACACATATCATGTGGCGAATAAAAATATAGCTCCAAGTAAAGTTACCGATGAACGAAGACGAAGGAGGGGATGCCTTTCGGGGCATCCCCAAGCTTAGGCTCTTGGTTGTCCTTGAATATTACCTTGGGGTGCCTTGGGCATACCCAATCTTAGGCTCTTGCCACTCCTTATTCCATAGTCCATGGAATCCTTACCCCAAACTTGAAAACTTCACAACACAAAACTTAACAGAAAACTCGTAAGCTCCGTTAGTATAAGAAAATAAATCACCACTTCAAGGTACTGTAATGAACTCATTATTTATTTATATTGGTGTTAAACCTACTGTATTCCAACTTATCTATGGTTTATAAACTATTTTACTAGCCATAGATTCATCAAAATAAGCAAACAACACATGAAAAATGGAATCTGTCAAAAACAGAACAGTCTGTAGTAATATGAATCAAACGTATACTTCTGGAACTCATAAAATTATCAAATAAATTTCTGGACCTGAGGAATTTATCTATTAATCATCTCCAAAAATAATTAACTAAATATCACTCTCCAAATAAAAATGGCAGCAATTCGCGTGAGCGCTAAAGTTTCTGTTTTTTACATCATGATCAACAAGACTTCCCCCAAGTCTTCCCAAAGGTTCTCCTTGGCACAAACACTAATTAAAAGCATAAAACCACATCTAAACAGAGGCTAGATGGATTATTTATTACTAAACAGGAGAAAAAAGCAATGAACAAAAATAAAGTTGGGTTGCCTCCCAACAAGCGCTGTCGTTTAACGCCCCTAGCTAGGCATGATGATTTCAATGATGCTCACATAAAAGATAAGGATTGCAACATAAAGAGAGCATCATGAAGAATATGACTAACACATTTAAGTCTAACCCACTTCCTATGCATAGGTATTTTGTGAGCAAACAACTTATGGGAACAATAATCAACTTGCATAGGAAGGTAAAGCAAGCAAAACTTCAAAAATTTAAGCACATAGAGAGGAAACTTGATATTATTGCAATTCCTACAAGCATATGTTCCTCCCTCATAATAATTTTCAGTAGCATCATGAATGAATTAAACAATATAACTAGAACCTAAAGCATTCTTTTCATGATCTATAAGCATATAAATTTTACTACTCTCCACATAAGCAAGATTCTTCTCATTCGGAATAGTGGAAGTATCATAAGAAACTCGAATACTATAAATTGTTTCCACATTAGAAGAGTAATGTTCAGAAAAAGGGTAATCATAATCATGACAAGTGTTATAAATATAATCACTACTTTTTATAGCATAAGTATCATCACAATAATCATCATAAGTAGGAGGCATGCTATCATCATTATAAATTTGCATATCAAAACTTGGGAGACTAAAAATATCATCTTCATTAAACGTAGCATCCCCAAGCTTGGGACAAACATTAATTGCAGCAAATATATTCTAAAAAATATCATCTTCATCAAACATAGCATCCCCAAGCTTGGGCCTTTTCATATTATAAGCATAATCACTCTCATCATTAATAGTATGGATAGCACAAATAGTATAGCAATTATCATATTCTTCCAAGCAAGTGCCAAAAAGGTTTTCAAGATCATAAGAAGTATCATTATCTTCCACAATTGTATTTTCATGAGGCATAATAGTAATATGAGCAGCATTGTTTGGGAGAGATATCTTTTTACCTCTCTTCCTTTTTCTTTTCTTCTTATTCACCACATCATGTATGGGTTCAATCCTCTTTTTGGAGCTCCTTATTAATGAGATTGGTTGAATAGGAGGCTCCTCCTCGTTACCTGATTCATCATAAGAAATAATAGAAGGGTATTGGGAAGTCTCTTCCCTTTCATTAGTATTCTCTTCATCTTCTATTTGTTTTCTTTTCTTTATGTAGTTGGCAATATAAGGATTTTCAATGCAATTTACCGCACAATACATATAAATTTCCTCTAGATCAAAATCAAGAACTCTATCAAGGGCAAATTTTGGAATATCCTTAGTTATACGTTTCATTTCTTCGTAGCCCATAAGCAAACTAAGTTCATTATAATGTGCAAGGGAAATCAAGTCATCACAATTTTTGGACACGATTAGATCATGAAACAATTTGCATCGGATAGTTAAATGACCACGTTCATTACAAAGCTCACAAGTATGGCCAAGAAAATTTAAATCTTCAGCACAAACATCTAGCCTTTTGTGACGCCCCCGATTCAATCGTACACTAATCATGCACGCAAATGTGTACGATCAAGATCAGGGACTCACGGGAAGATATCACAACACAACTCTATAAATAAAATAAGTCATACAAGCATCATAATACAAGCCAGGGGCCTCGAGGGCTCGAATACAAGTGCTCGATCATAGACGAGTCAGCGGAAGCAACAATATCTGAGTACAGACATAAGTTAAACAAGTTGCCATAAGATGGCTAGCACAAACTGGGATACAGATCGAAAGAGGCGCAGGCCTCCTGCCTGGGATCCTCCTAACTACTCCTGGTCGTCGTCGTCAGCCTGCACGTAGTAGTAGGCACCTCCAATGTAGTAGTCGTCGTCGACGCTGGCTCCTGGCTCCTGGACTCCAGCATCTGGTTGCGACAACCAGAAAGAAAGGAAAGGGGGAAAAAGGGGGGAGAAAGCAACCGTGAGTACTCATCCAAAGTACTCGCAAGCAAGGAACTATACTACATATGCATGGGTATATGTGTAAGGAGGCCATATCGGTGGACTGAACTGCAGAAAGCCAGAATAAGAGGGGGATAGCTAGTCCTATCGAAGACTACGCTTCTGGCAGCCTCCGTCTTGCAGCAAGTAGAAGAGAGTAGATTGAAGTCCTCCAAGTAGCATCTTCAAGTAGCCTCTCCAAGTAGCATCTCCAGTAGCATCGCAGTAGCATAATCCTACCCGGCAATCCTCTCCTCGTCGCCCTGCGGAAAAGCGATCACCGGGTTGTCTGTGGAACTTGGAAGGGTGTGTTTTATTAAGTATCCGGTTCTAGTTGTCATAAGGTCAAGGTACAACTCCAAGTCATCCTGTTACCGAAGATCACGGCTATTCGAATAGATTAACTTCCCTGCAGGGGTGCACCACATAACCCAACACGCTTGATCCCATTTGGCCGGACACACTTTCCTGGGTCATGCCCGGCCGCGAAAGATCAACACGTCGCAGCCCCACCTAGGCAAAACAGAGAGGCCAGCACGCCGGTCTAAACCTAAGCGCACAGGGGTCTGGGCCCATCGCCCATAGCACACCTGCACGTTGCGTACGCGGCCGAAAGCAGACCTAGCCTAGTGGCGTTCCAGTCCAATTCGGCGCGCGCCGCTCCGTCGCTGACGTCTGAAGTGCTTCGGCTGATACCACGACGTCGGGATACCCATAACTACTCCCACGTAGATGGTTAGTGCGTATAGGCTCGTAGCCAGACTCAGATCAAATACCAAGATCTCGTTAAGCGTGTTAAGTATCCGCGAATGCCGAACAAGGCCAGGCCCACCTGTCTCCTAGGTGGTCTCAACCTGCCCTGTCGCTCCGCCACAAAGTAACAGTCGGGGGCCGTCGGGAACTCAGGCCCACCACTACCTGGATGGAGCCACCTGCCCCTTCAGCCCCCAACTCCGAACAGTATCACAGGTAATGTAACAGTGTAAAGTATACAGTATATGCCCGTGATCACCTCCCGAAGGGATCACAGCCCAGTAGTATAGCATGGCAGACGGACAAGAGTGTAGGGCCACTGATGGAACACTAGCATCCTATACTAAGCATTTAGGATTGCGGGTAAGGTATCAATGACTGTAGCAGCAATGACAGGCTATGCATCAGAATAGGATTAACGGAAAGCAGTAACATGCTACGCTACTCTAATGCAAGCAGTATAGAGAAGAGTAGGCGATATCTGGTGATCAAGGGGGGCTTGCCTGGTTGCTCTGGCAAGAGAGAGGGGTCGTCAACTCCGTAGTCAAACTGGTCAGCAGCAGCGTCGGTCTAGTAGTCTACCGGAGAGAAGAGGGGGAAGAAATAATGAATACAGAGCAAACAAAGCACCACAAAATATATCAAGGCAATACGCGGTGTTCGGTGTGCCCTAACGCGGTAGTAGGTGATACCGGTGAAGGGGGGAAAACCCCCGGGAAAGTATTCCCGGTGTTTCGTGTTTTCGGGCAGAGGAGCCGGAGGGGAAAAGTTGCGGGTTCGATAGGTTAGGGGTGTGTGGCGGATGAACGGACCGCGTATCCGGATTCGTCTCGTCGTTCTGAGCAACTTTCATGTTGAAAATATTTTAATCCGAGTTACGGATTAAAAGATATGATTTTTAAAAGATTTTAACAATTTTGGAATTTAATTATTTATTTAATTAATTCGAAAAAATGTAGTTATGACGTCAGCATGATGTCATGCTGACGTCAGCAGTCAACAGGGGTTGACTGAGTCAACCCTAACAGGTGGGTCCCGTTCGTCATACACTGTTAACTAATTAACCTAATTAAGTTTAATTAACAGTAGTTAATTAGGTTAATTAGTTATTAGGTTAATTAACCAGGATTAATTAGATTAATTATTTACTTAATTAATTGATTAATTAATTAATTAATTAGTTTTTATTCATTTTTTTATTTATATAAATCTCATTTTCCTTTTCTTTTTATTTAAAAGTTCTGTGGGGGGTGGGGCCCCAATGTCATAGGCCCCAGGGGGCCAAACGGGCGCTGGCATAGGCGGGTTACGGGCGCTCGGGCATCGGGCGCTAGCGCCCAGCCCGTTTGCGAACAGAGGGGCGCGCCGGCGCGAACGCCAGCGGGCAGGGGCCGCACGCGGGGCCGACGAGGACGACGGAGCGCGGCGAGTGAAGAGGTTGGGGGCCAGGGCGGGTTGTGGCGATGGAGTGGTGGCGAGGCGACTGCAGCAGGGGAGGCGAGCAGCGCGGCGCAGGGGCCAGGGCGACGCGTTGGGGCCGGCCATGGCGCGACCAACAGTGGGTGCGGGAGGTGCGGCAGCGACGGCCAGGGTGGATGGGCTCGTCTGCTTCCTGTCAGTGCCAGGAGCACACCGGGAACACCGGTTCGGGCAGAGGAGCACGGGGTGCTCGACCCCCGTCGGCCATGGCGGACGGTGAAGTTCAGTGCTCGCGGACGCCGGTGATACGGCATGAATCCGAGGAGGAAGCAGAGGGGAAAGGAAGAGGGGCTCACAGTGAGCCTGCAGGTGTGCGAGAGCGGGCTCGGGGAGGGCTTGCCGGAGCGAATCGATGGCGGCGATGCAGGCGGCCGCAGGTTGATGACGACGGCGTTGGGGACGATGCAGGGGTTCTCGGCTCGGTCCAGTCAGTGCAGGTGAAGCAGCAGTCGCCAGAGAAGCTCGGGGACACGTCGGGGAGATGAACGGGGCACGGTAGCCGCGAGCTTCACGGTGGCACGGCCATGGCGACGCTCGGGCTTGCGGGAGAGGAGAGGGACGAGGCTGTAAGGCTCCGGCGTGGGCGACGGGGACGAGGGCGTCAAGCACGGCATTGGCGCCGGGCGCCCTGGTCACGGTGCAGTGGTGATGGCAACGGGCGCTGGGGCGGCGGCGTCCAGATCGGGATGGAGGGGAGTGGGGGGAAGTGGTGTCGGTGGGGGGGTTAGGGTTTGGTTGCCCACATGGGTTATAGGCAAGGGGTAAGTGGGCCAACCTGGCAGGCCACTGGCTGGGCTGAGGCCCAATTGGCCTGGGGGTTTTCTGTTTTTTTTGTGTTGGTTTGTTTTCTGTTTTGTATTTTCTTTCTGTTATTTATTTTCTATACCGTTTTATTTCATTTTAAATCTTTTAGGCATTTTCTAAAATGTGTTTGTTGCACTACAATTACCCTTGTAATATTCGGCAACCACCGAACATTTTTGTTTCAATTTTTTTTTTAAAAAATTTCTTGTTGACATTAATTTGAATTTGAATTTTGAAATGGTTTCGAATTCATGCAAGATCACCAACAGTAACCGAGGTGACGTGGCATCGTCAACGGAGGTTTACTGTAGCTTAATTACCCGGGCGTCACACCTTTCTTGCAACAATTTAGTTTCTAAGTACTTATGCCTCTTGCAATATCTATATTCCCTATTTGGTGTGTACTTGCAAACCCAATGCACTCCACAAAAATTGACATGTTTATAGGAGACATTTTCATCATAACTAGTGCAATCATCATTAGTATCATGGATATTCAAAGAATTCGTACTAACAACATTGCAATCATGCTCATCATTCACATATTTTATGCCAAGCATTCTATGTAATTCTTCTTCTAGCATTTGAGCACAATTTTCCTTTCCATCATACTCACGAAAGATATTAAAAAGATGAAGCGTATGAGGTAGACTAAATTCCATTTTTATATAGTTTTCTTTTATAGACTAAACTAGTGATAAAACAAGAAACTAAAAGACTCGATTGCAAGATCTAAAGATATACCTTCAAGCACTCTCCTCCCCGGCAATGGCGCTAGAAAAAGGTCTTGATAACCCACAAGTATAGGGGATCGCAACAGTTTTCAAGGGTAGAGTATTCAACCCAAATTTGTTGATTCAACACAAGGGGAGCCAAAGAATATTCTCAAGTATTAGCAGCTGAGTTGTCAATTCGACCACACCTGGAAACTTAGTATCTGCAGCAAAGTGTTTAGTAGCAAAGTAATATGATAGTGGTGATAACGGTAACAAAGTAAAGACAACAAAAGTAATGTTTTTGGTATTTTTGTAGTGATTGTAACAGTAGCAACGGAAAAGTAAATAAGCGTAAACCAGTATATGGAAAACTCGTAGGCACTAGATCAATGATGGATAATTATGCCGGTTGTGGTTCATCATGTAACAGTCATAACATAGGGTGACACAGAACTAGCTCCAGTTCATCAATATAATGTTGGCATGTATTCCGTAAAAGTCATACGTGCTTATGGAAAAGAACTTGCATGACATCTTTTGTCCTATCCTCCCGTGGCAGCGGGGTCCTATTGGAAACTAAGGGATATTAAGGCCTCCTTTTAATAGGGAACCGGAACAAAGCATTAACACATAGTGAATACATGAACTCCTCAAACTATGGTCATCACCGGGAGTGGTCCCGATTATTGTCACTTCGGGGTTGCCGAATCATAACACATAGTAGGTGACTATAGACTTGCAAGATAGGATCTAGAACTCACATATATTCATGAAAACATAATAGGTTCAGATCTGAAATCATGGCACTCGGGCCCTAGTGACAAGCATTAAGCATAGCAAAGTCATAGCAACATCAATCTCAGAACATAGTGGATACTAGGGATCAAACCCTAACAAAACTAACTCGATTACATGATAAATCTCATCCAACCCATCACCGTCCAGCAAGCCTACGATGCAATTACTCACGCACGGCGGTGAGCATCATGAAATTGGTGATGGAGGATGGTTGATGATGACGACAGCGACGAATCCCCCTCTCCGGAGCCCCGAACGGACTCCAGATCAGCCCTCCCGAGAGAGATTAGGGCTTGGTGGTGGCTCTGTATCGTAAAACGCGATGAAACTTTCTCTCTGATTTTTTTCTCCTCGAAAGCCAATATATGGAGTTGGAGTTGGTGTCGGAGGGCCACCAGGGGGCCCACGAGGTAGGGGGGCGCGCCCAGGGGGGAGGGGCGCGCCCCCACCCTCGTGGACAGGGTGTGGGCCCCCTGGTCTTCATCTTTGGCGAGGATTTTTTGTTATTTATTCTAAGATATTCCGTGGAGTTTCAGGTCATTCCGAGAACTTTTGTTTCCCGCACATAAAACAACACCATGGCAATTCTGCTGAAAACAACGTCAGTCCGGGTTAGTTCCATTCAAATCATACAAGTTAGAGTCCAAAACAAGGGCAAAAGTGTTTGGAAAAGTAGATACGACGGAGACGTATCAACTCCCCCAAGCTTAAACCCTTGCTTGTCCTCAAGCAATTCAGTTGACAAACTGAAAGAGAAAAAAAAACTTTTACAAACTCTGTTTGCTCTTGTTGTTGTAAACATGAAAAGCCAGCATTCAAGTTTCAGCAATTATTATGAACTAACCATACTCACAATAACACGTAGGTCTCACAATTACTCATATCAATAGCATAATCAGCTGGCGAGCCATAATAATAAAACTCGGATGACAACACTTTCTTAAAATAATCATAACATGATATAACAAAATGGTATCTCGCTAGCCCTTTCTGAGACCGCAAAACATAAATGCAGAGCACCTTTAAAGATCAAGGACTGACTAAACATTGTAATTCATGGTAAAAGAGATCCAGTCAAGTCATACCCAATATAAACCAATCATAATGAATGCAAACGACAGTGTGCTCTCCAGCGGGTGCTTTTTAATAAGAAGGGTGATGACTCAACATAAAAGTAAATAGATAGGCCCTTCGCAGAGGGAAGCAGGGATTTGTAGAGGTGCTAGAGCTCGATTTTTGAAATAGAGATAAATAATATTTTGAGCGGCATACTTTCACTGTCAACGTAATAACTATGAGATGGCTATATCTTCCATACTACATGCATTATAGGCAGTTCCCAAACAGAATGGTAAAGGTTTATACTCCCCTCCTCCACAAGCATCAATCCATGGCTTGCTCAAAACAACGAGTGCCTCCAACATTCAACGGGTCCCAGGGGGAGTTTTGTTTAATTATTTTGATGTGCTTTGATCTTTTTGGATCATGGGACCGGGCATCCCGGTTACCGACCCTTTCTCGTGAATGAGGAGCGGAGTCCACTCCTCTTGAGAATAACCCACCTAGCATGGAAGATATAGGCAGCCATAGTTGCACATGAGCTGCTCGAGCATACAAAACAGAATTTCATTGGAAGGTTTGGAGTTTGGCACATACAAATTTACTTGAAACGGCAGGTAGATACCACATATAGGAAGGTATAGTGGACTCATATGGAACAACTTTGGGGTTTAAGGAGTTTGGATGCACAAGCAGTATTCCCGCTTAGTACAGGTGAAGGCTAGCAAAAGACTGGGAAGCGACCAACTGAGAGAGCGACAACAGTCGTAAACATGCATTAAAATTAATTCACACCGAATATAAGCATGAGTAGGATATAATCCACCATAAACATAAATATCATGAAGGCTATGTTGATTTGATTCAACTACATGTGTGAACATGTGCCAAGTCGAGTCACTCCATTCATTTAAAGGAGGATACCATCCTATCATACCACATCATAATCATCTCAATAGCATGTTGGCACGCAAGGTTAACCATTATAACTCATAGCTAATCAAGCATGGCAGAAGCAACTATAATCTCTAAATGTCATTGCAAATATGTTTACTTCATAATAGCTGAATCAGGAACGATGAATCATCATATTTACAAAAACAAGAGAGGTCGAGTTCATACCAGCTTTTCTCACCCCAATGAGTCCATCATATATCATCATTATTGCCTTTCACTTGCACGACCGAACGGTGTGTATAATAATAAGAGTGCACGTGCATTGGACTAAGCTGGAATCTGCAAGCATTCAACTCAAGAGAGAAGACAAGTAATATGGGCTCTAAGTTAAATAAACAATCATGCATATAGGAGCCACTAAGCATTTTCAATATAGTCTTCTCGACCCCCAAAGAAAGGAAAATAAAAATAAAAACTATTTACACGGGAAAGCTCCCAACAAGCAAAAGAAGGACGGGAAATATTTTTGGGTTTTCTTTTTAATTCTACTACAAGCATGGAAAGTAGACTAACTATTTTTTTTCTTAAGGTTTATCAAACACACAAGAAGAAAGCTAGAAAAATAAATTTAAACTAACATGGATATTACAATGAAAGAGTATGAGCACCGACATCTAGCAATGAGTGTGTGTGAACATGAATGTAATGTCGGTGGGAAATACGTACTCCCCCAAGCTTAGGCTTTTGGCCTAAGTTGGTCTATTGCCAGGGATAACCTGGCTGATATCCGTAGGTGAAGCTGGGGTCGTACTGCGATGCAGCGGCTACCGCCTGCTGAGCAGCAGCACGGCGTCGGGCTGCTTCCACTCCCCTCTCGTACTCATCTGCCTCCTCTCTGGTAATAATATATCTTCCTCTCGCCTGAAAATCAAAGAAGGTAGGAGCAGGAAGAGCAACACGGACCACACGCTGTCTGTCAAAGATTAGTCGATACTGGTAAGGTGGTCCAGTCCTCTCAATGAACTGGTGGGAAAACATAGGATCAAGATCTAAATAAGAAGTGGGAAACTCCACATCACCCTCATGAATGTCTACATCAAGAAAATTAGCTAAGCGGATTGCATAAATTCCTCCAAAGAAATCTCCGTTACGTCTATTAAGATGCAACCTATGAGCTACAATGGCTCCCATATGATAAGCTTGGTCCCCTAACACAGCACTTCTGAGAATGCTGAGATTAGGGGCACACATGTGACATGCTTCATCCTTAGTAGTTATACATCTACAAATGAAGAGAGCAAAATAATGTATAGCAGGAAAGTGAATGCTCCCTATAGTGGCCTGTGCTATATCTCTAGATTCCCCCACAGTTATTCTAGCAGGAAAATCTCTATATTCAGATTTAGGGGGATCCCTGATACTACCCCAAGATGGAAGTTTGCATGCACGAGTGAAATCCTCTAAGTCCATGGTACAAGACTTGTCATAAAGGTCAAACATGACTGAAGGAGAATTACACGAAGATGAATAATCAAACCTCCCCACAAATGAACTTGTGAGATAACGATATTGGGGGCATTTATCAGTTTCAAAATCCTCAAGACCGGCATTACGCACATATGCGTAAAATTCTTCTTTAATTCCCACTTGATTCATAAAATTTTCCGAAGGCCATTCACAGGGCCTCACGAGAGCGTCTCTTGGTGGTTCCTCGTCACCATCACACATTGCAAGTCTGGGACCTTGCTTCCTTGAAGAACCACCTTGGAACATCCTCCTAAGCATATTGTTTTCTCTGAAAATAATTCTGAAATTTTTAGTAACTTCAAACAAAAGTGAACCAACTTTAATAAGATTAATAGCAACTACTCATACAAGTGCCTAGAGCATATATCAAGCATTAGAACTACTTGGAACCATATATATTTGACATGCAAGCCAAGAACATGGTCACCTATGCAGCACAAATTTGCAATGAATAAAGCACTAGAACAAAAACTAATTGGACCAATGGAGGAGTCACATACCAAGGAACAATCTCCCCAATTAGTTTTGCGAGAGGTGCTTTGAGCAAGGAGATCGAAAATCGCAACAAAAGTTGCTGGAACACGAGCTTGAGTTGGTTTTTCGGGTTTGTGCGAGACAGAGGAAGAAGATGGGTGCAGGAATAAGTGGAGGAGGGCCACCGTGGGCCCACGAGGCAGGGGGGCACGCCCAGGGGGGTAGGGCATGCCCTCCACCCTCGTGACCAGGTGGCAGCTCCCCCCGCGGCAATTTTTGCACTAAAAATCCTTAAATATTCCCGAAAAAATCATATTAAATTGGCATGGCATTCTGAGGAATTTTATTTTCGGGATATTTTTATATTGCACGGATAAGTCAGGAAACAGACAGAAAAATACTATTTTACTTTATTTCTACTAAAGAACAGAAAATATAAAGAGGGTACAGAAGGTTGTGCTTCTAGTTTCATCCATCTCATGCTCATCAAAAAGAATCCACTAACAAGGTTGATCAAGTCTTGTTAACAAACTCATTCCGATAATCATGGAACCGAAGAAATTTCGAATAACACTATGTTACCTCAACGGGGATATGGACATCCCCAACAATAAGTATATCATATTTCTTTTTGACAGTAGGAAGAGGAAATTCAAAACCTCCAAATATAATCGATGGAATTTTTCCAATAGAGTTGACACTATAAACTTGAGGTTGTTTCCTCGGAAAGTGCACCGTATGCTCATTACCATTAACATGAAAAGTGACATTGCCTTTGTTGCAATCAATAACAGCCCCTGCAGTATTAAGGAAAGGTCTTCCAAGAATAATAGACATACTATCATCCTCGGGAATATCAAGAATAACAAAGTCCGTTAAAATAGTAACGTTTGCAACCACAACAGGTACATCCTCACAAATACCGACAGGTATAGCAGTTGATTTATCAGCCATTTGCAAAGATATTTCAGTAGGTGTCAACTTATTCAAGTCAAGTCTATGATATAAAGAGAGAGGCATAACACTAACACCTGCTCCAAGATCACATAAAGCAGTTTTAACATAATTTCTTTTAATGTAGCATGGTATAGTAGGTACTCCTGGATCTCCAAGTTTCTTTGGTATACCACCCTTAAAAGTGTAGCTAGCAAGCATGGTGGAAATTTCAGCCTCCGGTATCTTTCTTTTATTAGTAATGATATCCTTCATATACTTAGCATAAGGATTTGTTTTGAGCACATCAGTCAATCGCATACGCAAAAAGATATGTCTAATCATTTCAGCAAAGCGCTCAAAATCCTCATCATTCTTTTTCTTGGATGGTTTCGGAGGAAAAGGCATGGGTTTATGAACCCATGGTTCTCTTTCTTTATCATGTTTCCTAGCAACGATGTCTCTTTTATCATAACGTTGATTCTTTGATTGTGGGTTATCAAGATCAACAGCAGGTTCAACTTCTACATCATTATCATTACTAGGTTGAGCATCATCATGAACATCATCATTAACATTTTTACTAGGTTCATGTTCATTACCAGATTGTGTTTCAGCATCAGACATAGAGATATCATTTGGATTATCAGGTGGTTCAGCAATAGGTTCACTAGAAGTTTGCACAGTTCTATCATTTTTCTTTTTCTTCCTTTTAGAAGAACTAGGTGCATCAATATTATTTCTTTGAGAATCTTGCTCGATTCTCTTAGGGTGGCCTTCAGGATACAAGGGTTCCTGAGTCATTCTACCAGTTCTAGTAGCCACTCTAACAGCATAATCATTTTTCTTACTATTCATTTCATCAAGCATTTCTTTCTGAGCTTTAAGTACTTGTTCTACTTGAGTGGTAACCATAGAAGCATGTTTGCTAACAAGTTTAAGTTCACCTCTAATATTATCCATATAATCACTCAAGCGTTTAATCATAAAGGTATTCTGCTTTAATTGTCTACCAAAATAAGCATTAAAGTCATCTTTCTTAAACATAAAGTCATCAAACTCATCCAAGCACTGACTAGCAATTTTAGTAGGAGGGACTTCAACTTTATCATATCTATAGAGAGAATTTACCTTTACTACCTGTGTCGGGATATCGGGAGGTTCTTCAGTAAATAAGTAATTGAGATCATATACTTCTTCAACAGGCGGTAAATTAAGACCATGTATTTCTTCAATAGGAGGTAAATTCTTAACATCTTCAGCTTTAATACCTTTTTCTTTCATAGATTTCTTTGCCTCTTGCATATCTTCGGGACTGAGAAATAGAACACCTCTCTTCTTCGGAGTTGGTTTAGGAATAGGCTCAGTAATTGGCTCAGGAGTTGGCTCGGGAGGTGGCTCAGGAGGTGCCCAATTATTTTCATTTGCCAACATATTATTCAATAAAATTTCAGCGTCATCCGGTGTTCTTTCCCTGAAAAGAGAACCAGCACAACTATCTAGGTAATCTCTGGAAGCATCAATTAGTCCATTATAAAAGATATCAAATATTTCAGGTTTCTTAAGAGGATAATCAGGCAAAGCATTAAGTAACTTGAGAAGCCTCCCCCAAGCTTGTGGGAGACTCTCTTCTTCAATTTGCACAAAATTGTATATTTCCCTCAAAGCAGCTTGTTTCTTATGAGCAGGGAAATATTTAGCAGAGAAGTAATAAATCATATCCTGGGGACTTTGCACACTGGCAGGATCAAGAGAATTAAACCATTTCTTAGCATCACCCTTTAATGAGAATGGAAATATTTTGAGTATATAAAAGTGGCGCGATCTTAGATTATTAGTAAACAGGGCAGCTATTTCATCTAACTTACGAAGATGTGCCACAACAGTTTCAGATTCATAGCCATAAAAAGGACCAGATTCAACCAAAGTAATTATATCTGGATCAACAGTAATATCATAATAATCCTGATCAGGAACACAGATAGGTGAAGTAGCAAAAGCAGGGTCGGGTCTCATCCTACCTCTAAAAGATTCCTTACTCCACTTAATTAGTAACCTCTTACGTTCAGGTTTATCTGGACAAGCAAGAATAGCTTCATAAGATTCATTATTAAAATGATAACCCTCAAGAATAACAGGCATAGGTTCATCATCACTAACATCATCGTGTTCAGGTTCACTAATTTCTCTTTCTCTAGACTTAGAAATTTGCTCATCTAGAAATTCACCAAGTGGCACTGTAGTATCAAGCATAGAAGTAGTTTCATCATAAGTATCATGCATAGCAGAAGTGGCATCATCAATAACATGCGACATATCAGAATTCATAGCAGTAGTAGGTTTAGGTGTCGCTAGCTTACTCATAACAGAAGGTGAATCAAGTGCAGAGCTAGATGGCAGTTCCTTACCTCCCCTCGTAGTTGAGGGATAAATTTTTGTCTTAGCGTCTTTCAAGTTCTTCATAGTGTCCAGCAGATATAAATCCCAAGTGACTCAAAGAATAGAGCTATGCTCCCCGGCAACGGCGCCAGAAAAGAGCTTGATGTCTACTACACAACCTTCTTCTTTTAGACGTTGTTGGGCCTCCAAGTGCAGAGGTTTGTAGGACAGTAGCAAATTTCCCTCAAGTGGATGACCTAAGGTTTATCAATCCGTAGGAGGCGTAGGATGAAGATGGTCTCTCTCAAGCAACCCTGCAACCAAATAACAAAGAGTCTCTTGTGTCCCCAACCCACCCAATACAATGGTAAATTGTATAGGTGCACTAGTTCGGCAAAGAGATGGTGATACAAGTGGTATATGGATAGTAGATATGAGTATTTGTAATCTGAAATAATAAAAACAGCAAGGTAGCAAGTGATAAAAGTGAGCGTAAACGGTATTGCAATGATAGGAAATAGGGCCTAGGGTTCATACTTTCACTAGTGTAAGTTCCCTCAACAATACTAACATAATTGGATCACATAACTATCCCTCAACATGCAACAAAGAGTCACTCCAAAGTCACTAATAGCAGAGAACGAACAAAGAGATTATGGTAGGGTATGAAACCACCTCAAAGTTATTCTTTCCAATCAATCCGTTGGGCTATTCCTATAAGTGTCACAAATAGCCCTAGAGTTCATACTAGAATAACACCTTAAGACACAAATCAACCAAAACCCTAATGTCACCTAGATACTCCAATGTCACCTAGATACTCCAATGTCACCTCAAGTATCCGTGGGTATGATTATACGATATGCATCACACAATCTCAGATTCATCTATTCAACCAACACAAAGGACCTCAAAGACTGCCCCAAAGTTCTACCGGAGAATCACGACGAAAACGTGTGCCAACCCCTATGCATAGGTTCATGGGCGGGACCCGCAAGTTGGTCACCAAAACATACATCAAGTAGCACGTGGTATCCCATTGTCACCACAGATATCCACGGCAAGACATACATCAAGTGTTCTCAAATCTTTAAAGACTCAATCCGATAAGGTTACTTCAAAGGGGAAACTCAATTCATTACAAGAGAGAAGAGGGGGGGGGGGAAGAAACATCATAGGATCAAAATATAATAGCAAAGCTCACGATACATCAAGATCGTATCATCTCAATAACATGAGAGAGAGAGAGAGATCAAACACATAGCTACTGGTACATACCCTCAGCCCCGAGGGAGAACTACTCCCTCCTTGTCATGGAGAGCACCGGAATGATGAAGATGGCCACCGGAGAAGGATTGCCCCCTCCGGCAGGGTGCCGGAACGGGTCTAGATTGGTATTCGGTGGCTACGGAGGCTTCTGGCGGCGGAACTCCCGATCTATGTTGCGTTCTGGAAGTTTTAGGGTATATGGACTTATATAGGCAGAAGAAGCACGTCAGGGGAGCCACGGGGGCCCCACGAGGCAGGGGGGCGCGCCCTAGGGGAGTGGGCGCGCCCCCCACCCTCGTGGGCAGCCCGTGTCTCCCCTGACGTGGGGTCCAAGTTCATCAGGTGTGTTTCCTTCCAAAAATAACTTCTCTAGTTGATTTCGTTTCGTTTCGACTCCGTTTGATATTCCTTTTCTTCGAAACACTAAAATAGGCATAAAACAGCAAATCTGGGCTAGGCCTCCGGTTAATAGGTTAGTCCCAAAAGTAATATAAAAGTGGATAATAAAGCCCAATATTGCCCAAAACAGTAGATAATATAGCATGGAACAATCAAAAATTATAGATACGTTGGAGACGTATCAAGATCAATGCTTTCTTAAGTATTTCAAATGTTTCTACACAATCATCATCAAAGAAAAATGGTATATCTTTTTGTAATAAATTAGTCAAAGGCCGAGAAATTTTTGAGAAGTCCTTAATGAACCTCCTATAAAACTGGCGTGACCAAGGAAACTTCTTATACCTTTGATGTTCTTGGGGCATGGCATCTTTTCAATAGCATCAACCTTGGCTTTATTAACTTCAATACCTCTTTCAGAAACTTTATGCCCCAAGACAACACCTTCATTAACCATAAAGTGGCACTTTTCCCAATTCAAGACAAGATTAGTTTCTTCACATCTCTGCAAAACTCGATCAAGGTTGCTCAAGCAATCATCAAAAGAAGATCCATAGACGGAGAAATCGTCCATGAAAACCTCACAAATCCTTTCACAGAAGTGAGAGAATATAGCCATCATGCATCTTTGAAAGGTAGTAGGTGCATTACATAAACCAAAAGGCATACGTCTATAAGCAAAAGTAGCAAAAGGGCAAGTAAAAGTAGTCTTTGATTGATCCTTGGCTGTCACTGGTATTTGAGAGAAACCAGAATAACCATCTAGAAAGCAAAAATGTGTGTGTTTGGATAATCTTTCTAGCATTTGATAGATAAAAGGTAAGGGGTAATGGTCCTTTTTAGTGGCCTTATTTAATTTGCGGAAATCAATTACCATCCTATAACCTATAATAATTCTTTGAGGAATCAATTCATCTTTATCATTAGGAACGACAGTAATACCTCCCTTCTTAGGGACACAATGGACATGACTTACCCACTGACCATCAGCAACGGGATAAATTATACCTGCCTCAAGGAGCTTTAGTATTTCCTTTCTTACCACTTCTTTCATTTTAGGATTCAGCCGTCGTTGGTGATGACGAACTGGTTTAGCATCTTCTTCCAAATTTATTTTATGTTGACATAGAGTGGGGCCATTGCCCTTAAGATCATCAAGAGTATACCCAATAGCAGCACGGTGCTTCTTCAGAGTTTTCAATAATCTCTCTTCCTCATGCTCTGAAAGGTTAGCACTAATAATAAAAAGATATATCTTTTTCTCATCAAGATAAGCATATTTAAGAGTATCAGGCAACGATTTAAGCTCAAACACGAGATCACCCTTGGGTGGAGGAGGATCCCCTAGGATTTCAACAGGCAAATTGTGTTTTAGAATAGGTTCCTGTTTAAAGAATACTTCATCTATTTCCCTTCTTTCATTCATAAACATATCATTTTCATGGTCTAGCAAATATTGTTCAAAAGGATCACTAGGAGGTACGGCAATAGAAGCAAGACCAATAATTTCATCCTTACTAGGTAATTCTTCTTCACGGTGTTGTCTACTAAATTTAGAGAAATTAAATTCATGAGACATATCATCTAAACCGATATTAACAACATCCTTTTTGCAATCTATCTTAGCATTAACAGTGTTTAAGAAGGGTCTACCAAATATAATGGGACAAAAGCTATCTTGTGGGGAACCAAGAACAAGAAAATCAGCAGGATATTTAGTTTTCCCACACAAGACTTCAACATCTCTAACAATTCCCATTGGTGAAATAGTATCTCTATTGGCAAGTTTAATTGTGACATCAATATCTTCTATCTCAGCAGGTGCAATATCATGCATAATTTGTTTGTATAAGGTGTAAGGTATTGTGCTAGCACTAGCACCCATATCACATAAGCCATGATAACAATGATCTCCTATTTTAACAGAAATAACAGGCATGCCTACCACATGTCTGTTTTTATCTTTAGCACAAGGTTTAGCAATTCTAGCAGTCTCATCAAGGAAATGAATAACATGCCCATCAATATTATCAGACAAGAGATCTTTAACAATAGCAATATTAGGTTCAACTTTAATTTGCTCAGGAGGTGTATAAGTTTTAATATTGCTTTTATGAACCATAGTTGAAGCTTTAGCATGATCCTTTATCCTGATAGGGAAAGGTGGTTTCTCAACATAAGAAGTAGGAACAATAGGATCATTATAAGTGATAGTCTTTTCTTCAACTTTAATAGGTGCAACTACTTTTACTTCTATGGGAGGATGATATTTAAACCACTTCTCCTTGGGGAGATCGACATAAGTAGCAAAAGATTCACAGAAAGAAGCTACTATTTCAGAGTCAAGTCCATATTTAGTGCTAAATTTATGGAAAACATCGATATCCATAAAATATTTAACACAATCAAACTTAGGTGTCATACCTGACTCCTTACCTTCGTCGAGGTCCCAATCTTCAGAGTTTCATTTAATTCTTTCCAATAAATCCCATTTGAATTCAATAGTCCTCATCATAAAAGAGCTAGCACAAGAAGTATCGAGCATGGTGCGATTGTTATCAGAAAGCCGAGCATAAAATTTTTGAATAATCATTTCTCTTGAGAGCTCATGGTTGGGGCATGAATATAACATTGATTTAAGCCTCCCCCAAGCTTGAGCGGTACTTTCTCCTTCGCGAGGCCAAAAATTATATATATAATTGCGATCATGATGAATAAGATGCATAGGATAAAACTTCTGGTGAAATTCCAATTTCAATCGTTTGTAGTTCCATGAACCCGTATCATCACATAGCCTATACCATGTCAATGCATCTTCCTTCAAAGATAAAGGGAAGACTTTCTTCTTAACAACATCTCTGGGTACACCTGCAAGCTTAAATAATCCACAAACTTCATCCACATATATTAGGTTCTCATCAGGATGCTTTGTTCCATCTCCTGCAAAAGGATTAGCTAGCAGTTTTTCTAACATACCCGAAGGAATTTCGAAGCAGACATTTTCATTTTCAGTAGGTTCAGTAGGTTGAGGAGAAAATCTTTGCTCTACTGGTCGGGGTGAAGATACCCCGAAGAAGCCCCTTAGAGGATTACTTTCCATAGTAACAAGTGACAGTAAATTTCAGCACACTATATACATTTTTCCTTACCAAATTCCACCTACCAAAGGCGCTTCACTCCCCGGCAACGGCACCAGAAAAGAGTCTTGATGACCAAGTATAGGGGATCTATCGTAGTCCTTTCTATAAGTAAGAGTGTCGAACCCAACGAGGAGCAGAAGGAAATGATAAGCGGTTTCCAACAAGGTATTCTCTGCAAGTACTGAAATAAGTGGTAACAGATAGTTTAGTGATAGGATAATTTGTAACGAGCAACAAATAACAAAAGTAAATAAAGTGCAGCAAGGTGGCCCAATCCTTTTTGTAGCAAATGACAAGCCTGGACAAACTCTTATATAGAGAAAAGCGCTCCCGAGGACACATGGGAATATCGTCAAGCTAGTTTTCATCACGTTCATATGATTCACGTTTGGTACTTTGATAATTTGGTATGTGGGTGGACTGGTGCTTGGGTACTGTCCTTACTTGGACAAGCATCCCACTTATGATTAACCTCTATTGCAAGCATCCGCAACTACAAAAAAAGTATTAAGGTAAACCTAACCATAGCATGAAACATATGGATCCAAATCAGCCCCTTACGAAGCAACGCATAAACTAGGGTTTAAGCTTCTACCACTCTAGCAACCCAGCATCTACTTATTACTTCCCAATGCCTTCCTCTAGGCCCAAATAATGGTGAAGTGTTATGTAGTCGACGTTCACATAACACCACTAGAGGAGAGACAACATACATCTCATCAAAATATCGAACGAATACAAAATTCACATGACTACTAATAGCAAGACTTCTCCCATGTCCTCAGGAACAAACGTAACTACTCACAAAGCATATTTATGTTCATAATCAGAGGGGTATTAATATGCATACAAGATCTGAACATATGATCTTCCACCAATTAAACCAACTAGCATCAACTACAAGGAGTAATTAACACTACTAGCAACCTACTAGCACCAATCCCGGACTTGGAGACAAGAATTGGATACAAGAGATGAACTAGGGTTTTGAGAGAGATAGTGCTGGTGAAGATCTTGATGAAGATTGCCCCCTCCCGATGAGAGGAGCGTTGGTGATGATGATGGCGATGATTTCCCCTCCCGAAGGGAAGTTTCCCCAGCAGAACAGCTCCGCCAGAGCCCTAGATTGGTTCCACCAAGGTTCCGCCTCGTGGCGGCGGAGTTTCGTCCGATGAGATGGCTTATGATTTTTTTCCTCATCGAAAGACTCCATATAGCAGAAGATGGCCATCGGAGGGCCACCAAGGGGCCCACGAGGTAGGGGGGCGCTATTGAGGCATATCTCTCTCGATGTGGTTTTGGTGATTGATGACAACGTGTTTGCGGGCTAATCGTGTGCTTTGAGCATTTCAGAGATTCATCCTTGGCACGAGACGATTTCTTTCCCTCAGAGTGTCACTCAAGACGGTGTAGCTCTGTCATTTCTTTCTCGATGGACTGGTTGCGTAGAGGGCACCGTACTATCAAGAGGGGGTCTGCTTTGGTATTGCTTGGGTGGAATCATCACGTACACATCCGCTTCTCATCCTCCGAGCCCTTCCGCTTATATGGAGAGATCCTCTCTCTTCTTGAGGGTTTTGTCTGGGTCCCAACGGTAGTACCATGGTACCCAGCGGTAGTACCGCTGAGGGGTCACAAGCGGCAGTACCACTCCGCAGCGGTAGTACCGCCGGTGCCTCCGCAGCAGTACTACCACTGGCTTGCCAGGTCCCTACCACGTCGATTCCAGGGGTCTTTTTCTGTGTCGGATTGTGCGGTACCTCGCTGCGGCAGTAGTGCGGCAGTACCGCTCATTTGCGGCAGTACCGCCCTTCCTCCGCGGCAGTACCGTCCGGTTCCCTCTTTCCCTTCGCCTTTCGTTCTGCATGGCAGTACCGCCAAAGGGATCGGTAGTACCGCTTAACCCAGCGGCAGTACCGCTGTCTCTCGCGGTAGTACCGCCCTCTACGAGGCTGCTTAGTGGGGCAACGGTTGGATTGTTGCCCCCACTATAAAAGGGGGTCCCCTTCTTCCCCATTGGCTTACCTCTTCCCCCTCAAGCTCCATTAATGCTCCAAGCCCCATTTTCGCCCGATCTATCTCTCTAGCCAATCAAACTTGTTGATTTGCTCGGGAGTGGTTGAGAAGGACCCGATCTACACTTCCACCAAGAGATTTTTGATTCCCCCACCTATCCCTAGCGGATCTTGTTACTCTTGGGTGTTTGAGCACCCTAGATGGTTGAGGTCACCACGGAGCCATAGTCTATTGTGGTGAAGCTTCATGGTATTGTTGGGAGCCTCCGATTAAGTTGTGGAGATTGCCCCAACCTTGTTTGTAAAGGTCCGGTTGCCGCCTTCAAGGGCACCAATAGTGGAATCACGGCATCTCGCATTGTGTGAGGGCGTGAGGAGTATACGATGGCCCTAGTGGCTTATTGGGGAGCATTGTGCCTCCACACCGCTCTAACGGAGACGTACTTCCCCTCAAAAGGAAGGAACTTCGGTAACACATCCTCGTCTTCACCGGATCCACTCTTGGTTATCTCTTACCTTTACTTGTGCAAGCTCATTAGTGTTACTTCTCTTGCTTGCTTGTTTGTTTGTTGTTATTGCATCATATAGGTTGCTCACCTAGTTGCACATCTAGACAACCTACTTTGATGCAAAGTTTAATTTGGTATAGAATAGTTAAAAAACTATGAGTTGCCTATTCAGCCCCCTCTAGTCAACCATATCGATCCTTTCAATTGGTATCAGAGCCTCGTATCTTTACTAAGGACCTTACCGTCCAAATAGTATGGTTGATACCGTAGACGGTGTGGAGGAACACTCCGGTGTGAATCCGATCTCATCTACGGGCTATGGGGGAACCTCAGTCTCTCGTGAGGAGTTCAATGTGGCCTTGGAGACATTGAAAACCTCCATGACGACCGAGGTTGAAAGCATGTTTACTAAATTCATTGAAGGGCTTAAACTATCCACTACATCGTTGAAAGTGGGTGTTCCCACTGACAAGGTGACGGATGCTATCTCCGACAAGGGGGAAGCTAGTAGTGAAAAGGCTCCTTCTTCTAGTGGTAAGAATGGCACCAGCATCTTTGCTCATGTGGAACCACCATTGTTTATGGTGGACCGGTTCCTTCCACTCATTTGAATCATGCCGGTCCTACCCCTAAGATTGCGAAAAATGAGGACTTTGATTCTTGGGTTTATCGCTTTGAGCGTCATTTAAATCATGTGAACACTAATCTTTGGAGAATCATTGAAGAAGGCTTCCATCCGCATGATCCAAGCAACTTCACACATCGAGAAGTAGCGGATAATCAATTCAATGAGAATGCCCTCTTTATCATTCAATATGCAATTCCACCCGAAGATATACCTCACCTTAGGCCCTTCGCCTTGGCCAAAGATGCATGGCTTTGTGTTATCTCTCTCTAATGGGGAAGCGCAAGCATTCAACGCTCCAACTATGAAGTAGTGCAAGATGAAGCCGATGAGTTTGCAATGAAAGAAGATGAAGAACCTCGTGAGCTTTATCGGAGAGTAACCAAGCTCGCGGTCTCACTCCGAGATCACGGGAGCAAGGACACGGATGACAATTGGATCAAGCGCAAATTCCTCAAGGCAATGATGCCTTACCACAAGGCCATGTCCTCCATCATTTGTCAAAGGCCAGACTTCCACACTTTGACCTCAAGTGAAGTGTTGGATGAGTTTGTGGCTATGAACATCTTGGACAAGACCGCCGACAATGCGGTGCTTCGTTCTCAAAGGGCAAAGAATCCCAACCTTGAATTGAAGGCCAAGGTTTGCGTTGAAGAAGAAGAAGAGGAAGAAGAGGAAAGCAACCCCTAAGATACAAAGTATGCCTATCATGAACACATGGCATTTGCTTCAAGGTAATTTTGGAGTAAGAAAAACACAAGGCCAAACTTCAACAAGAACAACTCAAGTGGCATGAAGAGCAAGCAACGTGTAAGGAGTTGCTATAATTGTGGAAATGTGAGTCATTTTGTTGCGGAGTGCCCGTATGAGAAGAGGGAAGACAATGGTGGCAAGCTCATTTGAAAGGACAAATCCAAGTATTTCCCCAACAAGAGCAACTTCATCAAGAAAACCCCTCACAAGGCATTGGTGGTTCAAGAAGAGTACCATGAGGATGATGATGATGATGATGAAGATGGTGAGTCTGTTTCCATGGCCTCCGTTGCCATTGCAAAAACTCCACGACTATCTCTCTTCGACTCACCCAATGAGAACATCACCGCCAAGTGCCTCATGGCTAAAGCCACCAACAAGGTAACTCCCAACATCAAAACTACCATCATTAATAATCCTTCCTTGACGGATTGCATTGATGAATGTGAGGGATCTAATGTGGAGGAAAATGAGTTTGAGTCCTTTATGGGTAAACTCAAGGGTAAATCCAAGAAGCATTTTGTTGCTCTCTTGGAACAACTTGGTGAAGCCAATGACGTGATCGAGTCTCATGAAGATACCATCTCCAAGATGGAGGGGCATAGTCGTGACTATGCCGATGAGATTTCGGATCTTTCCAATGCTCTTGAGGAAGAGCGTGGTCCTCGTTTGGCTCTTGAGGAGTCATACAACGATGATCATGCTAAGTTAAAGAAAGATTTTGATCATGCTGTCGTGGTTTCTCGTGTGCTAAACTCCGAGAAGGCAAAACTTGGGGTTGATCTTGCTAGACTCAAAGAGGGGTTTGATCTATTTGACAAGGCTCACAAGGTCTTGAAGGGTGCTCATGCTACCCTCAAAGAGTCTCATGATCAACTCCAAGTAAAGCTAACCAAGGAGAAAGCCACCTTTCCTCGTATGATGTTAGTTGATAATGCAAATGCTACTAACCCGTGTTGTGAGCATGTGCATCTTGTTGAGGAGAACGCTAAGCTAAAGGTGCAACTTGGGAAAGGTCTTGTGTCTTGCATACAAGGCGAGAAGAGTCTCAACGACCTCTTGACCAACCAAAAGGGAGTTGTGGCCAAGGAAGGGATTGAGTACGTGCCCAAGTCCAAGAACGAGAAGAAGAATGACAAGGCCAAATGACCTCCTCCTCTCAAGCAAACCTTTGTGAGGGAGGGTGAGGATGCTACTAAGGAGAAGGAGAAAAACTCCATGAAGGGTAGTGATGCCAAGAACGGAAATGCTCCCCTTCCCAACAAGGCCGGCGACTTTAACCCTTCTTATGTGTTGTGCCGCGCTAGAGATGGGCATGTTTATGCCAAATTTGTTGGTTCTCCTTATGAGTACATTGAATGGTCTATTTGGGTTCCTAAGACCCTTGTTACTAACATCAAAGGACCCATTACAAAATGGTTACCTAAAACCAAGCATTGATCTCTTGTAGGTGTTTGCTTCCGATGGGGGATCATGGTTGCTCGATAGTGGAGCTACTAATCATATGATCAGAAGCAAGGACTTGGTGGTGGACGTGCAAAAGATTCCATCCATGCCCACCAATGTTGAGTGGGGTGATGCCTCGTCTTCTAAGGTATTGGGACTCGGCAAAGTTGTCATTTCTCATGATCTTATGATCGAGAAGATCATGCTTGTTGAGTCCCTTGCATACAATTTACTTTCTGTTCGTCAACTAGCACTCATGGGCTTTGCCACTTTCTTTGATATTGATTCCGTGGCCCTCTTGTGGAGCAAGACTCTTAAAGTAGCCTTTGTTGGGCATGTCGAGAACGGTCTCTATGTGATTAACTTTTCAAAGCGACCCACTAAGACCGTGACATGCCTAATGGCTAAAGTTGACATGGGATGGCTTTGGCATCACCGTTTAGCCCATGTCAATATGAGATCTTTGCAAAGTCTTCTCAAGGGGGACCATGTCCGTGGACAAACAAATGTTAGTTTTGCCAAAGATCGTGTGTGCAGTGCTTGCATTGAAGGAAAGCTACATGAGGAGGCTCACCCTCCCATGACTATCATCTACTCGAAGAGGCCTTTGGAGCTCCTTCACTTGGATCTCTTTGGACCTCCATCCTTTGATAGTCTTGGGGGTAGAAAGTATTTCTTGGTGATTGTGGATGACTATTCAAGATACACTTGGGTATATTTCTTCAAGAATACTAGCGAGACCCAACAAACCGTCATCGACTTTACAAATGAAGCTCAACGACAACACAATGCAAAGATTTTGACAATAAGAAGTGACAACGGCTCCGAGTTCAAGAACTACACCTTGGATGAGTTTTTGAGTGATGAGGGAATCAAGCATCAATATTCCGCACCCTATACCCCTCAACAAAATGGTGTAGCGGAGAGGAAGAACCAGACATTGATGAATGCGGCAAGGACCATGATGGCGGAGTTCAAGTCTCCATATAACTTTTGGGCCGAAGCCATCAACACCGCGTGCCATGCATCTAATCGGCTCTACCTCTGCAAGGGCTTGAACAAGACTCCATATGAGATACTCACCGGTAACAAGCCCAACCTCAAGTACTTTCGAGTGTTCGGATGTAAGTGCTTCATTCTCAAGAAAGGTGTCCGTTTGTCTAAATTTGAGGCTAGAGCGTATGAGGGCATATTTGTTGGTTATGCTACAAACTCTCATGCTTACCATGTTCTCAATAAGTCCACGTGACTTATTGAGGAAACGTGTAATGTGGAGTTTGATGAGAATAATGGCTCCCAAGTGGAGCAAAGTGGTACTTGTGATGTAGGTGATGAAATTCCTCCCCAAGCCATAAGAAGAATGGGTATTGGTCATATCCTACCCATTGAGGAACCCCTTGTGGCCGAAGGAGAAGGACAATGTTCTACTCAAGTGGAACCTTCACCAACCCAAGACCCACACGCTTCCGAAGAACAAAGTGAGGGCCCTCAACCTCAAGAACAAGACCAAGGGCAACATCAATCTCAAGATGGTGTTGTAACATCAAATGATGCCCAAGGTCAAGCTCCCTCCCCCGAGCAAGTTCAAGATCAAGTCCCACGTGATCAAGAACAAGCTCAAGACGACGCACAAGATGATCAAGTGACCACTCCTCGTCTCACCCCTGAGGAGGAATTGGAGCGTCGTGCCGCCAAGGTTGCTTCCAAGCTCTCCACCAAGGATCATCTCATGACGAATGTGCTTGGAAGCTTAAGAAAGGGGGTAAGCACTCGTAGAAAATTAGCAAACTATTGTGAACATCACGCGTTTGTGTCTTGTGTCGAATCCCACAAGGTTTATGAGGCGCTCGAGGATCCGGATTGGCTCAATGGCATGCATGAAGAACTCAACAACTTCGAGCACAACAAAGTATGGAGATTGGTGCCAAGACCGACGGGGAACCACAATTTCATTGGAACCAAGTGGATATTTAAGAACAAGCAAGATGCCCATGGGATTATCATTCGCAACAAGGCTCGTTTGGTAGCACAAGGCTACTCCCAAGTCGAGGGTATCGACTACGGTGAAACCTTTGCTCCCGTTGCTCGTCTTGAATCCATTTGCATGTTGATTGCATATGCTTCTCATCATAACTTTAAGTTATAACAAATGGATGTGAAGAGTGCTTTTATTAATGGTCCTATTAATGAATTGGTTTATGTCAAGCAACCCCCCGGGTTTGAGGATCCCTACTTTCCCGATCATGTGTATCAACTCGATAAGGCACTCTATGGCCTTAAACAAGCCCCACGTGCGTGGTATGACCACCTTACTGAGTTGTTACAAGTCCGTGGTTTTGAAGTTGGGCTAATCGACCCCACTCTTTTTACTAAGAAGGTCAAAGGGGAGTTGTTTGTGTGCCAATTATATGTTGCTGATATTATCTTTGGTTCCCCTAACAAAGCTTTCAATGAGGAATTTGCCGCTCTCATGACCTCAAAGTTTGAGATGTCTTCCATGGGAGAGTTGAAGTTCTTTCTCGGGTTCGAAGTGAAGCAAAGGAGAGAAGGAACATTCATCAACCAAGCCAAATACACTCAAGACATGCTTAATAGATTCAAGCTAAGTGATGTCAAGCCGGCGTCCACTCCCATGCCCACCAAGTGCCAACTTGACATTGATCCCAATGGTAAAGCGGTGGATCAAAAGGTATATCGCTCCATGATTGGCTCCTTGCTTTACCTTTGTGCATCTAGACTGGATATCATGTTGAGTGTGGGAATTTGTGCACGGTTTCAAGCCGCACCTAAGGAAAGTCACTATGTGGCGGTCAAACGAATCTTTCAATATTTGGCTCATACCCCAAACTTTGGCTTGTGGTACCCAAGAGGAGCAAATTTCAAGCTTGTAGGTTATTCGAACTCGGATTGGGCGGGAGACAAAGTGGATAGGAAGTCCACTTCCGGAGGGTGCCAGTTTCTTGGTTGCTCTTTGGTAAGTTGGTCTTCCAAGAAGCAAAGTTGTGTGTCTCTCTCGTCCACGGAAGCGGAGTATGTGGCTGTCGGTAGTTGTTGTGCACAACTTTTATGGATGAGGCAAACTTTAAAGGATTACGGTGTCACTTGTGACAAAGTTCCTCTTTGGTGTGACAATGAAAGTGCCATCAAGATTTCCCTCAACCCGGTGCAACACTTCAAGACAAAGCATATTGAGATTAGGTATCACTTCATTCGGGATCACATTAGGCGAGGGGAGATCGAGCTCAACTATGTCAACACTCATGATAACCTTGCAGATATCTTCATGAAGCCTTTGGATGAAGCAAGATTCCATGAGTTAAGGCATGAGCTAAATATCATTGATTCGAGCAATGTGACTTGAACCCCTGCACACCCCACCTCACTCAACGTGTTGTCTAGTTTAGGTGTAGGCATGGGCATATGGGGAGTGATGTTCTATCAATGAACTTTCCCTCCCCTCATAATGCATAAACTAACCAAACTCTTTCACATTAGCCATTTCTTTATGGCACTTGTGCTTCAAAGATGAGTGTTGGTCATGGGCCCCAGGTTAAAATCTTCGCGGCGCCATACCTCTAAACTCAAACATAGGTGGCCTCGGCCACCGCCCTCTCTTAGAGAGGTGTGTGTTTCTCGTTCTCTTTGTCGTTTTTGTGTGTGTGCTTTGTTCCCATTTTCTTTTCGTTCTTTTTCGAGAGTTAAGCCCTTTTTGCCTAGTCCTCTTTGCGGCTGAGCGGTACTACTGCTGCGATTGCGGTACTACCGCCCTCACCAGCGGGACTGCCGCTGAGGGGCGGGCACTGGGGGTTATATCAGGGCAGGGGTGTTATTTTCTCCCCATACCCATTCGCCCCCACTCCTCGTCTTCCTCATCGCTCCAGCAACGCCTCGCCGCGGGAGGGCACCGGCTGGCCGCCGTTTTTCGGCCGCTTCTCTCCATTTCCTCCGGTGGAGTCGTTCTCCATCTCGTCCTCCAGCCATGGATGCTGGTATTGCCTCCGTTCTCGGTTTCTCTTTGCCTAGATCTTGCATCTAGTTCTTAGGGGCAATAGGCATTGTTTTCTAGTTTTTTTGGCAATGAAGAGGCTTGTGGAGGATGGAGATTGCTTCTAGGCTCTTTGGATTGATGTTTGGTAGGATAAATTTTTGAATTTGGCATCCCGGTAGTGCCGGATCTGACCACTATAGTAGAAAACCGCTGTTCCCCATTCTGAGCGGTACTACCGTCGGATGCCCAGTTCCAATATTTTCTACGTCACCTTGATCCTTTTTGTCTCGTTTGGTGGCTTATGCTCTCTTCTTTTGTGTGTTTCTTCTGGTCGTGTGTTTGGTTCCAGGTAATGATCATCCTGAGCAGCAAGTGTGCCGTGTCAACCCCGGGCGTGCAATGTCAAAGCGCTACCGCAGCTCAGAGCCAGCAGGTGGTTCCTCTAGTACTCAACCGCCACCAGCAGGCGCATCCTCAAGTGCCCCGCCACCACCTCAGCAGTCGAAGAGATCCGCCAACAAGCCAAAGGGAAAGACTGTGACTGAGATGACTGCCAAGGAGTTTTGGGCAAAGCGTCGCCGCAACCCCTATGAGGAAGACCAAGATCCCACTTTGGTCAACCGCCCGTTCTAGAACCGCTTTCAGTTTGCCATCTATTTTGATGTGATCAAGACCAAGAAGAATCTCTATGTTGATGTACGCTCCATCGACACGGATGCTATGGAGAAGGACCCTGAGTACTTTGGCGAAGCCCTTCAGATGTGTTCTCAGCTAAACATTTTCAGGATCATGCAGTTCAACAAGGATTTTGATGCAGATTTGGTGGCTCAATTCTTTGCTACTGTTCATCTTGGAACTGATGCCGACATGACTCTGACGTGGATGACCAATGGCAAATTGCTTTCCGTCAAGTGGCAGGCCTTCATGGAGTTACTTGATGTGGAAGATCACGGGCTTGAGACTCCAGTTGGCTTCCGTCCTCACCGCAATGCTACATCCACTCACAAACAAGCCCTTTGGCCCTACTGTACTGTGAAGGTTAACCCAGTGACTAAGAAGGAAACCTATGAGCTGTCTGCCTATCTGGACATTCTTCATCGTGTCTTTCGTGAGACTCTCTTCCCTCGCATTGGGAATCTGGATATGGTCCACTCCTATCTTGTGGACATGCTTCTTTTCTGCCAGCATGAGAAGAAAGCAAACACTGGAGAGAGCCTGGACATTACTCATGTGATGTGGTCTGAACTTCTCTCTGCCATTTCTGAGCGCAAGTGCCCGATATATGGTCCATTCATCATGAGGCTCATTGAGAAGGCCTGGGCTCGTGTCTATCCCAGAGTGATGTTGGAAACTGGAGACTTGGTTTCTCATGAGATCAAGCATCTACGGAAAAGGACAATTGGGGCACCCCAGTGCCTAAACCAGGGGGCCATCTATTGCTGCCACTGCCATGGAGACTAAGACTGAGGCTGAGGCTGATGCTGACGATGAGGACTATGAGTCGTCTGGGACAGAGCCCTCTTGGGCAAATAAACTCAAGCACAAGATGAGGAAGCTCTTCTACATGGAGTCACACGGCCAGTACATGACTCATGTGGCGGAGAAGAAGGCCAGGGGGCGTCACAAGGAGGTCATGCGTCCGTTGGGTGCAACTGTTGTTAGTGGTTCTGAGGGACAGATCACTGAAGAGGAGGAATGGATTCACCAGCATTGCCCTTGGACCGATTCAGACGCCGAGCAGTTTCCGACCAACGACGGAGATGCAGACGATCACGCTGAGATGTGATGTTCGAGATCCTCAGCTTGCCATCACCTGGAGCCGTAGCGTCGCTCTTTGCCCTTTTGGTGTCTCGATGCCAAAGGGGGAGAGAGTTTAGGGATTTGTGTTGCTGCCGTGTTGTGAGTGTGTCTTTGTGTTGTCTTGTGTTTTCTCGTGTGTGTTTTCTCGTGTGTGTTTTCTCGTTCTCTTTGCTTGGTTTGGTTTGGTGCCAGTGAGACCTAAGTTCTAGACATATGGTGTGAGACATATGCTTCCCTATCGCTACCTTATTACTTATGTCTATTCAGTATTGTAGTATCTTATGAGTTGCATGCTTATCCTGTTTTATACCCTGCTCTCATATATCCTGTGCTTAGAATTGTTGGACTATAAAATATAGGGGGAGTGTTGGTCCGAATGTGTGTGTCTTGCACTCCAAAGGCTCCGCTAACTAGGTGCACACATTCAGGGGGAGCCCGTCTATATTTTGTAGTTCTAAGTATCCTTTCTTTTATATCTTTTCCTTGTGCAAATCCCTAGTTGTCATCAATCAACCAAAAAGGGGGAGATTGTTGAGGCATATCTTTCTCGATGTGGTTTTGGTGATTGATGACAACGTGTTTGCGGGCTAATCGTGTGCTTTGAGCATTTCGGAGATTCATCCTTGGCACGAGATGATTTCTTTCCCTCGGAGTGTCACTCAAGATGGTGTAGCTCTGTCGTTTCTTTCTCGATGGACTTGTTGCGTAGAGGGTACCGTACTATCAAGAGGGGGTCCGCTTTGGTATTTCTTGGGTGGAATCATCACGTACACATCCGCTTCTCATCCTCCGAGCCCTTCCGCTTCTATGGAGAGATCCTCTCTCTTCTTGAGGGTTTTGTCTGGGTCCCAGCGGTAGTACTGCTGAGGGGTCACAAGCGGCAGTACCGCTCCGCAGTGGTAGTACCGCCGGTGCCTCCGCAACAGTACTACTGCTAGCTTGCCAGGTCCCTACCGCGTTGATTCGAGGGGTCTTTTCTGTGTCGGATTGTGCGGTACCTCGCTGCGGCAGTAGTGCGGCAGTACCGCTCATTTGCGGCAGTACCGCCCTTCCTTCGTGGCAGTACCGTCCGGTTCCCTCTTTCCCTTTGCCTTTCGTTCTGCATGGCAGTACCGCCAAAGGGAGCGGTAGTACCTCTTAACCCAGCGGAAGTACCACTGTCTCTCGCGGTAGTACCGCCCTCTGTGGGGCTGCTTAGTGGGGCAACGGTTGGATTGTTGCCCCCACTATAAAAGGGGGTCCCCTTCTTCCCCGTTGACTTACCTCTTCCCCCTCAACCTCCATTAATGCTCCAAGCCCCATTTTCGCCCGATCTATCTTTCTAGCCAATCAAACTTGTTGATTTGCTCGGGAGTGGTTGAGAAGGCCCCGATCTACACTTCCACCAAGAGATTTTTGATTCCCCCACCTATCCCTAGTGGATCTTGTTACTCTTGGGTGTTTGAGCACCCTAGACGGTTGAGGTCACCACGGAGCCATAGTCCATTGTGGTGAAGCTGTGTCTTATTATTGGGAGCCTCCGATTAAGTTGTGGAGATTGCCCCAACCTTGTTTGTAAAGGTCCAGTTGCCGCCTTCAAGGGCACCAATAGTGGAATCACGGCATCTCACATTGTGTGAGGGCGTGAGGAGTATACGGTGGCCCTAGTGGCTTCTTGGGGAGCATTGTGCCTCCACACCGCTCTAACGGAGACGTACTTCCCCTCAAAAGGAAGGAACTTTGGTAACACATCCTCGTCTTCACCGGATCCACTCTTGGTTATCTCTTACCTTTACTTGTGCAAGCTCATTAGTGTTACTTCTCTTGCTTGCTTGCTTGTTTGTTGTTATTGCATCATATAGGTTGCTCACCTAGTTGCACATCTAGAGAACCTACTTTGATGCAAAGTTTAATTTGGTAAAGAATAGTTAAAAAATTGTTATTTGCCTATTCACCCCCCTCTAGTCAACCATATCGATCCTTTCAGGCGCGCCCAGGGTGTAGGGCGTGCCCCCCACCCTCGTGGGCAGGGTGTGGCCCCCCTGGTGAACTTCTTGCGCTTAGTATTTTTATATATTATGAAAACGTCTTCCGTGAAGTTTCAGGACTTTTGGAGTTGTGCAGAATAGGTCTCTAATATTTGCTCCTTTTCCATCCCAGAATCCCAGCTGCCGGCATTCTCCCTCTTTATGTAAACCTTGTAAAATAAGAGAGAATAGGCATAAGTATTGTGACATAATGTGTAATAACAGCCCATAATGCAATAAATATTGATATAAAAGCATGATGCAGAATGGACGTATCAACAGGAGATATCAACTATGGAATGATAGCTCATGGCAAAGAAATGGGCATAAACACGGCTATCCATGAGGTTATCGCCTGCTTATGCTATTGTCAGGTGCTGAGTTAAGCATACATTTCTTCGGAAGGATTGGAAGACAAAGGGGCTAATGGAGCACCTATCAGCAAAAGACGAAGTTTTAACCTTAGCTGGTATATCACCAGGATCTGGAATATTACATCCAGAAGTTTAGGATGGACCTTTAGGAAGCCGTATTTGACAAGGAAGCACTTCGTGAAGAACTCAGGACCCAGAAGCTGAAAGTAGCCAAGCTGGAGGAGCAAAACCTCGAGATACCGGATATTCATCAGGAACTGAAGGATAGTTGGACATGGTTCATGCCAAGGATGCTGAAAACCCAGAAGTTTGGAACGCAACTCCAGAAATATTAAAGGGTGTCATGATGAGACTTCACGTCAATAGAGTTGATCTGGCAAAAGAACTTGAGAAGGACAAGCACGATCGGAAGAAGACATCGGAGACATGAACAAGACTTGAAGAGTTTGGCGACATTGACCATTAGAAGACCAAACCCCTGTTATATACCTATGTTAGATGCGACGTTTGTGAGCTGTCTTTTGTTTGTTGTTTTTCCGACAACCACAAAATAAAATCTGTCTTTTCAATACTATTGTTCGTATTGTGTGCATCCCTCTCTATCTCTCTTATCTCACCCCAAACCCCTGGACCCAATAGAGGATGAATGGATATGAGCTCATGTTTCCTGGACCGATAAGCCAATTGGAAACAGACAGATGGATTCATAACATGGGGGATCACATGAAGAATAACCCTATAGTCAGAAAGGATATGACCCAGCATGCTCTTCAGTGCTTTGAAAGGGGTGCTGCTACTTGGTGGAGGATGTACCAAACCATCAATGGATGGCAAGGAGTAACCACTTGGAAATAATTTAAGTTGACTTTGCCAAAGTCTTGGTTTGTGTCCCAGAAATTGAAGCCTTATGGAAGTGATACCAAGAAACCTTGTGCATGCAAGCTCTGTGGAGAAATAGGACACACCCAAAAAGAACACAAGGGTGAATGCCCTCATTGTGAAGAAGGTCACCCAACTGAAGAATGCTCAACTAGGCAGATTACTTGTTTCTTGTGTAAAGGGACTACCCACTACCTTGCTCAGTGTCACATTTACCCCATGGTACAAAGAACCATCCAGCAGAAGAAAGAGGCAATGAAAGGATCCCTCATGGAAATTTTAGAAGAACCAGTGATGAAGGAAGAGGTGGAGGACACACCCAAAGCAGACCCAATTAAACCCTACACCAAGTCGTGCTATTCGTGTGGAGAAGAAGGACACATCTCCCAGAATTGTTTGAATGGGGACCTAGTAGAATTCCCGACAGACGAAGTAGAGTATGACCCACAGGAAATAGAAGACCTGATTGGAATGGAAAAATCCAGGAAGAGAAATAGATTTGATTCCAGGAAGAACCTGAGTCATATCACTTGTTTCAGGTGCAAGGAGTCAGGGCACTACTTCAGCGGTTGCCCAAAAAGAAAACCTCGAGACTTGCCAGAAGTAATATGTTTTCATTGTAATGAAGCAGGGCACTTTGCCAGAGATTGTCCCAATGAGAAGGAGGCTTGTGCTAAATAGTTGAGTTTTGAACAAAAGGAATATAGTAGTAGTAGTAGTAGTGGGAACAATTCTTTTATATTGAAGTGTTGAGTTGAGGCATGTAATGAAAATGTAGAGATTGTAATAATTTGGAATCAATAAAGTTAGCCTCATTGGTACTGATTTGGAAAAAAAATTTGACCATGAAGACTGCGGGGCTTACACCCCACAGTATTTTATTAAAATAAAGTAGAAACCATACAGTGTTTCCTCAAGGAGAGGAAAAGAAACAAGAACAAAGAAAAGAAGAAACAAAAGAAGGCTATATAAAGGAGGGGTGCACTAAATCTAATAATTACAAAATTACATAGAATCAACTCTCCTCAAGGAGGAAGAAAATCAATCCACTTAAGTAAGGATTCTCTATACTTTCGTTTGATTCAGTGAGAAAGTAGAGTGAGGTCATGAATGAAGCCATTTTTCCACATCCTGAAAGATGGCTTGATGTTCCTGAAAGCTCTGTCATTCCTAACCTTCCAAATATTCCACCATGCAGTGAAAACCACCTCCCCAAAGAAAGGTTTGTTGAAGTCCTTTCTAGCATGGCAAGCAATATCCACCATGTCATCACTGTCTTTCCATATAATTTGCAGGTAATTCCACACGCGTGCACTGAAATTGCACTAGAAAAAGAGGTGGTTTCTGTCCTCCAAAATCCCAGTAGGACAAAGAACACATTCTGGTCCCTCATTAATCCTCCAATGCCTCCTCTGGATCATGTCTTTAGTGTTAACCCTGTCCATTATTACAAGCCAAGCAAACATCTTAATCAACATTGTACATCAACTTTTCCATATCCACCCCAGGATGGGGTTAGCTACCATTGGCTGATAGACAAAGTCATAAAACTTTATGAGTTGTTACTCTATGGAGAAAGATTTTGACCATTTTCAAGGATATGAGAAATATGGTCTATGGAAGAATTTGTGCATTTCAAGGGTGGTAGTACCCTGTGAGGACACTTGACCCATGGAAAGGAGAATGATATGCCACGAAGTGGATTTCGAACAAAATAAGTATGAGTTTTGTCTCGATATGTGGAATACCCCAAGAATATTAAGGGATGAAGTACTATTGGATATAAAGGAGGTATAATGTTGGTAATATGGAGCAATTGAAACTCCATGATGAGTCTGAGTAATCATGTCTTAGTTTGGTGCCAATAGAAGGAAGGGAGACAGTACCATTGGATGGACTTAAGAATGCTAGGAAGCTGGATGTTGGAAGAATGATGAGTTGCCCCCGAGGATGAGTACAAGGATTACAAGTGATGAGATGGGCCATAACCCACAGTCCCCAGGACCTGCCAAGAAGCAAGCACACTCTTGCTGAAGGAAAAACCCTAGAAGAAGATATGACCTTATCAACAGACGATCTTATAGGAGTAACGTAAAACCTGAGAGTTGTGAAGAAATGATAGATGTTTGTTTGGCTTTCAGAATCAATGGATTTTTTAATGCAGTTCGTGGACAAGAGAAATTCTACAATGCTTGTGAGGTGACCGAGTGTTAGGAATACGAGATTCGCTAAACCATATACAAGGTAATGATTTGGGTGCGGGATGGATTGATCACCATACCGACTTACTCTTTTTATTCACCTTGCTGTATGGGATGGTAAATCTGAGTGACTTGCCCATAGTAGAGAGACGATAATCAAAACCTTGTTTGAACCTTAGAATGGTATGACAATTTTCCTTTGTACAAGGCAGTTGTTGCCAACCATAGGTCATACGGTGAGAATGAAGCCCAGACCCGTTTTTCTGTAGGAGAAACCCTAAATTGTTGACCACCATGAGATATCGATAGTTGTTTAGTATTGGCGTCAGACCCATCAGCTAAGAAGACTCAGTCACAGAAGGAAATCCTACCAAGATGAAAGGACTCAGGAATTGAGGAAAAGGGTTATGCCACTACCGGAAGAGCCAGAGAAGGAATTTTTTTCGAGAATCTGAGAAGGCTGACACCGCCAACAATAAGGATGTACGACCTGAGTTTTGATGGAACCGTAATCATGTTTCTAAGGGTGGTAGCACCCCAGACCCCCTGAGATGGTCGATGGATTTTGATAAGACCCCCAAACCTAACCTATTTCTTTCTAGCCGAATCTCGAGGACGAGATTCATTTTAAGGGTGGTAGGTTTGTAACATCCCAAAATTCCAAATTTTGTAATGTTATATTAAATAGATAGTTTTGGTTGATTGTTTGTTTGTTGTGTGATTGATTGACTGAAAGTGAGTGAAATTTGAAACTTTTTGAAATTTAAATGAGAGGGAATGAAATGACTTTCGAAACTTTCACCTTTGCTTTCTGATCTCCATGGATTCAAACTCTTTTTAAATACAAGACCCTAGAGAGAAGATGATATGACTTCTTCCATTTAATTAAATGAAAAAGGGATTTTTGAAAATATTTGAAATCCATTTGGAAATATTTCAAATTCAGAAACTTTAAGCAACTCAATGATTTTCATGAGAGAAGATAAAATGACTTCTTCAAAACATATGTAATATGATTTGGAAGTTTAAAAGAATTAAATTTAAAGTCCTTTTGGAAATTATTTTTCAATTTGGAGTTATTTGGGTTTTATTCAAATTACTTTTCTCCAAAAATAAAATATATGGAAATTAGGGTAAAATGATTCCCTACATAAGAAAATTGGAGAGAAATAAATTTGAAATCATTTTGGTATTTTTAAAATGATTTTTGTTGGATTTTATTAGAGTTGTAGCACTGTTTGATTTATTTGAATTTTTGTGGATTTTATTTGATGCTATAAAATGTTCAAGTTATAGAAAATATTTTTCTAATTTTTTGATATATAATATGCCTATATATCGTATTTATTATTTGTTGTATTTTTATTTTGTCTGTAAAAAAGGTTTTGTTAAAAAAAAGAGCAAGGCCACCGGCCGCGCTAGGCCAGGCCAGCCGGCCCAGCCCAGCAGCGGCTAGCGCCCGCCAGCCTAGCAGTGGCCTCCCTGCGCAGCGCCCACGAACCGCCTCCCACTCGCTTGCCCACTCGCAGCCCCGATCGGTCGCCGCCTCTCTCTGCCGCCGACAAGTGGGTCCCACATGTCGGGTTCTTCACCGACCTCCCGGCGGAGTCCTGCACGAGCACGCTTCGCCGGCCGACGCCGTGCTCAACCCGGCCGCTTCCCCAGCCTGGCCCCTCCTCCACAAACACCCTGTATAAATACTCGGGGCCCCAGCCTCTTTTTCCTCAAACTACAGCCGCCATCACCTCCCGCAGCCTCGCACGAACCTCGCCGGAGTTCGAGCTCCGACGAGATCTGCCGCCGTTGCATCGCACTCCATCGCCGCCTACGCCCGACGCCACCACCACCTTCGGAGTCCCCTTGTCGCGCCGCTTCTACCTGACCCCTCTGCCACGCCGGAGGACCACCGGAGCAGTTGTCCCCTCCACGCCCGAGCCACCGCGGCCTCCTTCTCCGGCGACGTTGACCTCCACCGCCGCGGTACCTCCCAACCCCTCCCTCGCCGTCAGATCTAGATCCAATGGACCAGATCAATTTTTTCTGAAACGTTTCATTTTATTAGTGAACGCTTGCTAGATTAGCCTCTGGAGCAAACGGTTTCATTGGTTAGGTTTTTGTAGTGGACGTTCGTCCGATAGGTTCTGTTTCGTGGCCAGGGACCCAGTTGCAAATACTTTTCTTACAGTTTAGCCCCTGGTTTTCAAACGATCACAACTTTTTTACTCACTTGTCCAAATCCAACGAAACAAACGCCCACTTCTTCATTATGACCCCCTCTATCGAGTAAAACAACTTAAACATATTTTTGAAAGTTTTAAAATTTTAATTCAAACAGATTTATATTCAAACTTCGTTTGATTGTAACTCGAGTTTTATAACTCCGATTGAGTTGATTCTTTTTGCTAATCGAAGCTCTTGACCTAAACTTTCTGATAAGGCCAAATTTACTTAATTTTGGTACTATTAGAAAGTGTTTTCTGTTTGCAAGAGTTATTTGCCTGTTTTCGAAGTTTTCTGAGATTTTTTCTTCTTCGATTCTTTTGCATGAATGCTTATGTGTGCAATTGTTTGCTTACGATAGATTGAACGGAGTGTGACGAGTAGTACTATCAGAAGTTATGAGTGAAAATCATCTTCATCAATAGTACAAGGCAAGTTCACACTTTGATCATACTTTTCATTACCCAGTTTTTATGCATTATTTTCAACCCTCAAACATTGCATGAGTACGATTGATAACATGTGGGTATTGGGAAGTAGTTGATGAGGTAGGAACCTATTGTCCTGCATTCAAACCTTGGGAGTTACTTCTACGTTACGCTTACTGCTATGCTATCCTCGTAGACGTGGTTTGGTTTTGGGAGAATTCATGAAAGATGTGAGAGTGATTGTGAACTAAGGTTTAACTTAAGGTGGCTACTTAAATACACATCTGGGTGATTGGTTGGGGCACCCTGGAGCACCCAGTGGTTTGCCCGGGCACCTGGAGAACCCAGTGCTTGCCCAAGGGGATCCCGGAGTACCCGTGTGATCATCCGATGGAATGCCACCTAGGCTCAAAGGGATCATAAGATTATTCATGCTAGAAACTTCCGTGTGCAGCCACAAGCTATTATGGGCTCTAGCATAGTTGAGTATGTTGCATGACCTCTTCCAGTGGTAGGCTAGAAGATGTAGGGGATGTAGGTTGGTACTGTCTACTTGGGGTTAGATTTAATGCTTCTAAAAGACCGTGTCTCGGCCATCCGTTTCTCAAACACCATGTGGTGTGAGAAATCCAACGGAGGAGATCGTGTCTTGTGGGGAAAAGTGCGCAAACCTCTTTAGAGTGTACAAACTAATCATGGTTAGCCATGTCCCCGGTTATGGACATCTTGAGTATCTGGTTCTTGGATTATCATGTTGATCTCATCATGTTACTTAATTAATTTGTTGGGTTGTTAACTTTTAGTTGGGATTGAGTTGGAGGAACCTTCTCAATGTTTTCAACAAACTTTGTAGTTAAATAAAATTTATTCCTTTGCTGTAGGGAAAAATTGGCTTTATGCAAAAATAAACTTAGAGCTTTCCACCAGCCAAATATGCATGTAATGATAGCTATGATTCATCATTATCCTATGGTGTGAATTTGCCAGTACATTCAATGTACTGACCCTTTGTGGCTGCAACGTCTCATGTTGCAGGATTCTTACAATGAGTAAGTGATACATTAGGGTTACGATTTCTACACTCAACTTTGTCGTTGGTGTTGATGGGAATCTACAACCTTGTTGCTACTTCCGCTATTTGGATTGAGGTAATAGTATTTATGTTACTTTATACATGTGATTTACCTCTATTATAAATCCTCGAGTACTGTGTGTGTCAGCATACCGACCCAGGGATGACACTTAAGCACAGAGAATTGACCGTCTGAGGTCGGATCGCTACAAACATCAACTTTTTATCATGTCATATTTTAATGAGTGCTCACAATCATAAAAGATGTCCAAGATAGTATATTTATATTTGAAAACCGCTCTTTCTTTATTACTTCCTACTAATTGCAACGATGACCAAAACTACGTTTGTCAACTCTCAACAACTTTTATTCATCATACTCTTTATATGTGAAGTCATTACTCCCCATAAGATCAATATGATCTCTTTATTTCTTTTTATTCTTTCTCTTTTTTCTCAAGATCATAGCAAGATAACCAAGCCCTTAACTCAAAACTAATCTTTATTATATATAGCTCACAGACTCGATTGCATAGATAAGGATCAATACTAAAACTCAAAGCTAGATCATACTAAACTTTATTCTACTAGATCAAGATATAACCAAAAGGATCGAACTAGGAAAAACGGTAAAGATAGAAGTGTGATGGTGATACGATACCGGGGCACTCCCCCAAGCTTGGCAGTTGCCAAGGGGAGTGCCCATACCCATGTTTTTATGTTTCTTTCTTCGGAGGTGGTGATGTAATATTCTTGGCGATGATTCCCCTTAGGATGTGATTCTCTTCCTCGAGCTTATTGACTTGCTGCTTGAGATCCATTATTTCCTTATGGAGCTTACCTATGACGGCTAAAGCTCCTTGCACCCATGGATGTTGCATAGCTACGGGAGAACAAGTAACACTCTTTTTCATATTTTCATAAGAAAGAAATCTAACATTGTGAGGGATGACTGAGTTTGGAATTGCTGAGCTCTGAAGTTCCTCCATCGTGAATTTGGCTCGGGGACGAGAGGTAACTTCTTAATCCTCCTCCATGGCATCTATCCTTTTCAAGTCAGCCTCCATCTCTTCCTCAATTGATGGCCCAAAGTGATAGGCATCGCTGTTTGCCTTTGGCCACTGTGTCAGGTGAGATACCCGGCTCTCCCCAACTGACTCTTTAGAAGACATCTTGATCTAGATATGCAGTAGAGACAACTCGAAACAAAAACAGAGGATATTTGCATGGTACAGTGGTCAAAACCTTGGGAGATTATATAAGGAATTTTTATCGACCAAAAGAAGTATCATGCAAGAAATCGAAGTCCGGGGGCACATGAGGTGCCCACGAGGCAGGGGGCGCGCCCAAGGGGGTAGGGCGCGCCCTCCACCCTCGTGGATGCCTCGTGTCCTTTTCGGAGGGGCCCACAAGGTCGGAGGGCGCGCCCTCCACCCTTGTGGTGGCCTCGGGGCTCCTCTGGTGCATCTCCGGTACTCCATGGGCTTCTTTTGGCCCAAAAACAATCGTCGTAAAGTTTCAGGTCCATTGGACTCCATTTGGTATTCCTTTTCCGCGAAGCTCAAAAACAAGGAAAAACAGAAACTGACACTGGGCTCTAGGTTAATAGGTTAGTCCTAAAAATCATATAAAATAGCATATAAATGCATATAAAACATCCAAGATAGATAATATAATAGCATGGAACAATCAAAAATTATAGATACGCTGGAGACGTATCAGGAACTATGTCAATAGGTTAGTACCAAAAAATGATATAAAGTTGCTATAAAATGATTGTAAAACGTCCAAGGATGATAATATAACAGCATGGAACAATCAAAAATTATAGATACATTAGAGACGTATCACACGACCATCTTCGCAGCTCGCCACACTCCCGTTTCCAACATGACAAGACTACTGCCGCAGGTCCTTGCCGGTTTCAGCATGGCGTGATCACCAATGCAACTCACTACTCTATGGGATCTAGCATAGCGAGACCACCAAGCAGCTTGCCACTCCGTCAGTTGCAGCATAGCGTGATCACTGTAGCAGTTTGTCGGCATGTGATGGCTCGTGTTCGCGTCAGTATTTTCTCTAAAGAGGAAGGGATGATGCAACACAACTACGGTAGGTATTTCCCTCAGTGATGAGACCAAGGTAATCGAACCAGTACGAGAACCAAGCAACACTATGTAAACGGTACCTGCACACAAAGAACAAATACTTGCAACTCGATGCGTAAGAGGGGTTGTCAATCCCTCCCGGGTAAAATATAGATTGGTTAGTAGTAGATTGGATAAATAGATCTTGCGGAAATGTGAAATAAAATAAATAACAAAAAATTGCAGCAAGGTATTTTTTGGGGTTTTGGAATAATAGATCGGAAAATAAAAGAGGCAAATAATAGATCGGAAAGCAAATATGATAAAGAATAGACCCGGGGGCCGTAGATATCACTAATGGCTGATACGTCTCCAATGTATCTATAATTTTTGATTGTTCCATGCTATTATATTATCTTTTTTAGATGTTTTATATGCATTAATATGCTATTTTATATTATTTTTGGGACTAATCTATTAACCTAGAGCCCAGTGCCAGTTTTTATTTTTTCCTTGTTTCTGACTTTCGTAGAAAAGGAATACCAAACAGAATGAAACCTTCGCGATGATTTTTCTTGGACCAGAAGACAACCAGGAGACTTGGAGATGAAGTCAGAGGAGCCACGAGGCGGCCACAAGGACAGAGGGCGCGCGTAGGGTGATATGATACCAGGGCACTCCCGCAAGCTTGGCAGTTGCCATGGGGAGTGCCCATACCCATGTTTTTGTGTCTCTTTCTCCGGAGGTGGTGATGTAATATTCTTGGCGATGATGCCCCATAGGATATGATTCTCTTCCTCGAGCTTATTGACTTGCTACTTGATATCCATTATTTCCTTACGGAGCTTACCCGTGATGGATAAAGCTCCTTGCACCCATGGATGTTGCATAGCTGCGGGAGAACAAGTAACACTCCTTTTCATATTTTCATAAGAAAGAAATCTAACATTGGGAGGGATGACCGAGTTTGAAATTGCTGAGCTCTGAAGTTCCTCCATTGTGAATCTGGTTTGGAGACAAGAGGTAACTTCTTGATCCTCCTCCATGGCATCTATCCTTTTCAAGTCGGCCTCCATCTCTTCCTCAGTTCATGGCCCAAAGTGATCGGCATCGCTGTTTGCCTTTGGCCACGGTGTCGGGTGAGATACCCGACTCTCCCCAACTGACTCTTGAGAAGACATCTTGATTTATATCTGCAGCATAGACAACTCGAAACAAAAACAAAGGATATTTGCATGGTATGGTGGTTAAAACCTTCGGGAGATTATATAATGAATTTTTACCGACCAAAAGAAGTATCGTGCAAGAAATCGAAGTCCGGGGGGCACACGAGGTGCCCACGAGGCAGGGGCGCGCCCAGGGGGTAGGGCGCGCCCTTCACCCTCGTGGACGCCTCGTGTCCTTTTCGGACTACTTCTTATTTTCCTATTTTCTTAAATATTCCAAAATGAAGAAAAATTGCTATTAAAACTGTTTTGGAGTCGGTTTACTTACCATACCACATACCTATTCCTTTTCGGAGGTTGAAACGTTCTAGAAAGTGTCCCTTATATACTGCTCCGGGGTTACGGTGTCAATAACATTAGTTTCAACATTTATGGGATTACCTGAGATATAATGTTTGATTCTTTGACCGTTCACCACCCTCGGATTTGTGCCTTCGAAGTTGTTGATTTTTATGGCACCGGAACGATAGACCTCCTCGATAACGTAAGGACCTTCCCATTTAGAGAGGAGTTTTCCTGCAAAAATTCTTAAACGAGAGTTGTATAACAATACATAATCACCTACATTAAACTCACGTTTTTGTATCCTTTTGTCATGCCATCTTTCAACTTTTTCTTTAAACAGTTTGGCATTCTCATAGGCCTGGGTTCTCCACTCATCAAGTGAGCTAATGTCAAATAGTCTCTTCTCATCGTCAAGTTTGAAATCATAATTGAGCTCTTTAATGGCCCAATATGCCTTATGTTCTAGTTCGAGAGGTAAGTGACATGCTTTTCCATAAACCATTTTATACGGAGACATACCCATATGATTTTTATATGCAGTTCTATAGGCCCATAATGCATCATAAAATTTCTTGGACCAATTATTTCTAGATCTATTAACAGTCTTTTGCAAAAATAATTTAAGCTCTCTATTACTCAATTCCCCTTGACCACTGGACTGTGGATGATATGGAGATGCAATTCTATGATTAACATCATACTTAGCAAGCATTTTACGGAAAGCACCATGAATAAAATGTGAACCACCATCAGTCATTAAGTATCTAGGGACTCTAAACCTCGGAAAAATAACTTCTTTAAGCATCTTAATAGAGGTGTTATGATCAGCACTACTAGTTGGAATAGCTTCTACCCACTTAGTAACGTAATTAACAACAACTAAAATATGTGTATACCCATTAGAGGAAGGAAACGGTCCCATATAATCAAAGCCCCAAACATCAAATGGTTCAATAACAAGTGAATAATTCATAGGCATTTCTTAACATCTACTAATATTACCAATTCTTTGACATTCAACCCAGGACAAGACAAACTTATGGGCATCCTTGAAGAGAGTAGGCCAATAAAAATTGGATTGCAATACCTTATGTGCAGTTCTATCTCCAGCATGGTGTCCTCCATAAGCCTTGGAGTGACACTTGCGTAGGATCTGTTCCTGTTCATGATCAGGTACACAACATCTAATAACACCATCTACTCCTTCTTTATAAAGGTGTGGGTCATCCCAAAAGTAATGTCTTAAATCATAGAAGAACTTTTTCTTTTGTTGGTATGTGAAACTAGGTGGTATAAATTTGGCAACAATATAATTAGCATAATTGGCATACCATGGAGCAGTACGAGAAGCATTTATGACAGCTAGGTGTTCATCAGAAAAATTATCATCAATAGGTAGTGGGTCATCAAGAACATTCTCTAACCTAGACAAGTTGTCTGCAACGGGGTTCTCATCTCCCTTTATATCAATAATATGCAAATCAAATTCTTGTAGCAAGAGAACCCATCTAATAAGTCTAGGTTTAGCATCTTTCTTTTCCATAAGATATTTAATAGCAGCATGATCAGTGTGAACAGTTACTTTGGAATCAACAATGTAAGGTCTGAACTTATCACAAGCAAAGACAACTCCTAAAAATTCCTTTTCAGTAGTAGCATAGTTTCTCTGGGCACTGTCTAAAGTTTTACTAGCATATTGAATAACATTTAATTTCTTATCAACTCTTTGTCCTAGAACAGCCCCTACAGCATAATCGCTAGCATCACACATAATTTCAAATGGTAAATTCCAATCAAGAGGCTGAACAATAGGTGCAGAAATAAAAGCTTTCTTAAGTATTTCAAATGCTTCTACACAATCATCATCAAAGATAAAAGGAACATCTTTTTGTAAGAGATTAGTCAGAGGCCGAGAAATTTTAGAGAAGTCCTTAAAGAACCTCCTATCAAAAAACCGGCATGACCAAGGAAGCTTCTTATACCTTTAATGTCCTTAGGACACGACATCTTTTCAATAGCATCAAATTTAGGTTTATAAACTTCAATACCTCTTTCAGAAATTTTATGCCCCAAGACAATACCTTCATTAACCATAAAGTGGCACTTCTCCCAATTCAAGATAAGATTAGTTTCTTCACACCTCTGCAAAACTCGATCAAGGTTGCTTAAGCAATCATCAAAAGAAGTTCCGTAAACGGAGAAATCATCCATGAAAACCTCAACAATCTTTTCATAGAAGTCAGAGAATATAGCAGTCATACATCTTTGAAAAGTAGCAGGTGCATTGCATAAACCAAAAAGCATATGTCTATAAGCAAAGGTACCGAAAGGGCAAGTAAAAGTTGTCTTTTCTTGATCCTCTTTTGACACGGGTATTTGAGAGAAACCAGAATAACCATCTAGAAAGCAAAAATGTGTGTGTTAGGATAATCTTTCTAGCATTTGATCAATAAAAGGTAAAGGGTAATGATTGATACATCTCCAACGTATCTATAATGTTTTATTATTCCATGCTGTTATATTATCTGTTTTGGATGTTAATGGGCTTTATTTTACACTTTTATATTATTTTTGGGACTAACCTACTAACCCAAGGCCCAGTGCAAATTGTTGTTTTTTGCCTATTTCAGTGTTTCGCAGAAAAGGAATATCAAACGGAATCCAAACGGAATAAAACCTTCGGAAGAGTTATTTTTGGAACAAACGTGATCCAGGGGACTTGGAGTAGACGTCAAGCAACCAACGAGGTGGCCACGAGGCAGGGGCGCGCGCCTACCCCCTGGGCGTGCCCTCCCCCTTGTGGCTCCACCGACCTACTTCTTCCTCCTATATATATTCATATACCCCGAAAACATCCAGGAGCACCACGAAACCCTATTTCCACCGCTGCAACCTTTTGTACCCAAGAGATCCCATCTTGGGGCCTTTTCCGGAGCTCCGCCGGAGGGGGCATAGATCATGGAGGGCCTCTACATCAACTCCATGGCCCCTCCGATGATGTGTGAGTAGTTTACTTCAGACCTTCGGGTCCATAGCTATTAGCTAGATCGCTTCTTCTCTCTCTTTGAATCTCAATACAAAGTTATCCTTGATCTTCTTGGAGATCTATTCGATGTAACTCTTTTTGCGGTGTGTTTGTCGAGATCCGATGAATTGTGGGTTTATGATCAAGTCTATCTGTGAACAATATTTGATTCTTCTCTGAAATCTTTTATGTATGATTGGTTATCTTTGCAAGTCTCTTTGAATTATCAGTTTGTTTTGGCCTACTAGATTGATCTTTCTTGCAATGGGAGAAGTTCTTAGATTTGGGTTCAATATTGCGGTGCTCGATCCCAGTGACAGAAAGGGAAATGACATGTATTGTATTGTTGCCATCAAGGATAAAAAGATGGGGTTTATATCATATTGCTTGAGTTTATCCCTCTACATCATGTCATCTTACCTAATGCGTTACTCTGTTCTTATGAACTTAATACTCTAGATGCATGCTAGATAGCGGTCGATGTGTGGAGTAATAGTAGTAGATGCAGGCAGGAGTCGGTCTACTTGTCAAGGACGTGATGCCTATATACATGATCATGCCTAGATATTCTCATAATTATTTGCTTTTCTATCAATTGCTCGACAGTAATTTGTTCACCCACCGTAATACTTATGCTATCTTGAGACAAGCCACTAGTGAAACCTATGGCCTTGGGTCTATTCTCCATTATATTAATCTCCCATCAACAAGTTATTTCTGGCACCGTTTATTTTGCAATATTTACTTTCAATCTATATCATAAAAATACAAAAAAAAATATCTTATCATTATTATCTCTATCAGATCTCACTCTCGTAAGTGACCGTGAAGGGATTGACAACCCCTTTATCGCGTTGGTTGCGAGGTTCTTATTTGTTTGTGTAGGTACGAGGGACTTGTGTGTAGTCTCCTACTGGATTGATACCTTGGTTCTCAAAAACTGAGGGAAGTACTTACACTACTTTGCTGCATCACCCTTTCCTCTTCAAGGGAAAACCAACGCAGTGCTCAAGAGGTAGCAAGAAGGATTTCTGGCGCCGTTGCCGGGGAGGCTTACACTAAGTAAGTCAAGATTCGATCTCCCGCCAACGTGCGATTTCTGGCGCCGTTGTCGGGGAGATCTACGCACAAGTCAAGACATACCAAGTACCCATCACAAACTCTTATCCCTCGCATTACATTATTTGCCATTTGCCTCTCGTTTTCCTCTCCCCCACTTCACCCTTGCCGTTTTATTCGCCCTCTTTTTTCGATCGCTTTTTCTTTCGCTTGCCTCTTGTATCCCATGTTTCTTCATGGCTAGTCTTTTATCCACTCCTTTATCTCTCGAGAATGAAGTCCTTAATTTTAAACAAAGGGAGGGAGAAAATCTAAAAGATGCTTGGTACAGAATTTGCAATGCGCAAAATAGATCTACTAGAAAGGAATCTACTTCCGTTCTTCTTCGCAATTTTTATGTAGGCATCACTCCTTGGAATAGACATATTCTTGATACCATTACCGGAGGAAATTTCTTGGGTAGCCATACTTTTGATTCTTATAATGCTATGATAGATTTGTTTGGCACACCACCTCTCTTGGTTAATGGAACTATGTTAGCTTTGGAACATGTTATGCAAAGGCTCGAAATTATTGAAAATAAAGTTGCCACTGTGGAATTGATTGAGAATTTGGATTAAAGGATCCACAACCAAATTACCCAATATGGATCTAAGGTAGGAGTTACTCTGAAAAGTTTTAAAGAAAAAGAACCCGTAGTTAATGAAAGAATAGACCAAGATTCCACTAGAATTGATAAACTTGAGGGTATTTTTACCAACTTAGGGTCCTTTTTTTCTGCCGTAAGGAATAATCCAAATCCTCCTACCACCAAAGTTGCCAAATTAATGTATGTTCCTAAAAATAATGGTGAAACTTCTAGTAAGGAAAATGCGGATCTCAGGTGTTCACCCCAACTTTCTCGCAATCATTAAGGAACCTTTTGCTACAAATGATTTTCTTGATTTCTTGCCTAGGAGTTTAATAATTAATAGAAAGAAGGAAACTCCTAAGGGTTATAAGTGTTCTATTGAAGAATTGCATACCAAAGATGATAATACCTAGATCTATCCTTGCTTTTATGCCTAGCTAGGGGCGTTAAACGATAGCGCTTGTTGGGAGGCAACCCAATTTTATTTTTGTTCCTTGCTTTTTGATTATGTTTAGTAATAAATAATTCATCTAGCCTCTGTTTAGATGTGGTTTTATGCTTTTAATTAGTGTTTGTGCCATGTAGAACCTTTGGGAAGACTTGGGGAAGGTCTTTGCGATCTTGCTGTAAAAAACAGAAACTTTAGCCCTCACCAGATTTGCTGCCATTTTTTACTGGAGAGTGATATTTAGTTAATTATTTTTGAAGATGATTAATAGATAAATTCCTCACGTCCAGAAATTTATTTTATAATGTTTGGGGTTCCAGAAGTATTCGAAACCTACAGATTACTACAGACTGTTCTGTTTTTTCACAGATTCTGTTTTTCATGTGTTGTTTGCTTATTTTGATGAATCTATGGCTAGTATTTGAGTGTATGAACCATAGATAAGTCGGAATACAGTAGGTTTAACACCAATATAAATAAATAATGAGTACATTACAGTACCTTAAGTGGTGGTTTGTTTTCTTTTACTAACGGAGCTCATGAGATTTTCTCTTTAAGTTTTGTGTTGTGAAGTTTTCAAGTTTTGGGTAAAGATTTGATGGATTATGGAACAAGGAGTGGCAAGAGCCTAAGCTTGGGGATGCCCAAGTCACCCCAAGGTAAAATTCAAGGACAACCAAAAGCCTAAGCTTGGGGATGCCCCGGAAGGCATCCCCTCTTTCGTCTTCTTCTATCGGTAACTTTACTTGAGGCTATGTTTTTATTCACCACATGATATGTGTTTTGCTTGGAGCGTCTTGTATGATTTGAGTCTTTGCTTTTTAGTTTACCAAAATCATCCTTGCTGTACACACCTTTTGGGAGAGACACACATGAATCAGAATTTACTAGAATACTCTACGTGCTTCACGTATATCTTTTGAGTTAGATATTTTGCTCTAGTGCTTCGTTTATATCTTTTAGAGCATGGTGGTGGTTTTATTTTATAGAAATTATTGATCTCTCATGCTTCACTTATATTATTTTGAGATTCCTTTAGAACATCATGGTAATTTGCTTTGGTTATGAATTTAGCCCTAATATGATATGCATCCAAGATCGGTATAATAAAAACTTTCATAAAAAGTGCATCGAGTACTAGGAGAAGTTTGATACTTGATAATTGTTTTGAGATATAAATGTGGTAATGTTAGAGTGTGCTAGTTGAGTAGTTGTGAATTTGAGAAATACTTGTGTTGAAGTTTGCAAGTCCCATAGCATGCACGTATGGTGACAGTTGTGTAACAAATTTGAAACATGAGGTGTTATTTGATTGTCTTCCTTATGAGTGGCGGTCGGGGATGAGCGATGGTCTTTTCCTACCAATCTATCCCCCTAGGAGCATGTGCGTAGTGCATGGTTTTTGATGACTTGTAGATTTTTTCAATAAGTATGTGAGCTCTTTATGACTAATGTTGAGTCCATGGATTATACGCACTCTCACCCTTCCATCATTGCTAGCCTCTTCGGTACCGTGCATTGCCCTTTCTCACCTTGAGAGTTGGTGCAAACTTCACCGGTGCATCCAAACCCCGTGATATGATACGCTCTGTCACACATAAACCTACTTATATCTTCCTCAAAATAGCCACCATACCTACCTATTATGGCATTTCCACAGCCATTCCGAGATATATTGCCACACAACTTTCCATTGTTCCGTTTATCATGACACACATCATCATTGTCATATTGCCTTGCATGATCATGTAGTTGACATCGTATTTTTGGCAAAGCCACCGCTCATAATTTTTCATACATGTCACTCTTGATTCATTGCCCATCCCGGTACACCACCGGAGGCATTCATATAGAGTCATACTTTGTTCTAGCATCGAGTTGTAATCATTGAGTAGTAAATGAATAGAAGTGTGATGATAATCATTAATAGAGCATTGTCCCAAATAAAAAAAGAACAAAAAAAGAAGGCCCCAAAAAATGAAAATAAATAAAAAGGGGCAATGCTACTATCCTTTTTTCCACACTTGTGCTTCAAAGTAGCACCATGATTGTTATGATAGAAAGTATCTTGTTTTGTCACTTTCATATACTAGTTGGAATTTTTCATTATAGAACTTGGCTTGTATATTCCAACAATGGGCTTCCTCAAATGCCCTAGGTCTTCATGAGCAAGCAAGTTGGATGCACACCCACTTAGTTTCTTTTGTTGAGCTTTCATACATTTATAGCTCTAGTGCATCCGTTACTCCTTGCATTGACATCAATTGATGGGCATCTCCCTAGCCCATTGATTAGCCGCGTCGATGTGAGACTATCTCCTTTTTTGTCTTCTCCACATAACCCCCATCATCATATTCTATTCCACCCATAGTGCTATATCCATGGCTCACGCTCATGTATTGCGTGAAAGTTGAAAAAAGTTTGAGATTACTAAAGTGTGAAACAATTGCTTGGCTTATCATCAGGTTTGTGCATGATGAGAGAATTCTTGTGTGACGAAAATGGAGCATGACCAAACTATATCCATGGCTCACGCTCATGTATTGCGTGAAAGTTGAAAAAAGTTTGAGATTACTAAAGTGTGAAACAATTGCTTGGCTTGTCATCGGGGTTGTGCATGATGAGAGCATTCTTGTGTGACGAAAAGGGAGCATGACCAAACTATATGATTTTGTAGGGATGAACATTCTTTTGCCATGTTATTTTGAGAAGACATAATTACTTAGTTAGTATGCTTGAAGTATTATTATTTTTATGTCAATATTAGACTTTTGTCTTGAATCTTTCGGATCTGAATATTCATGCCACAATAAAGAGAATTACATTGATAATTATGCTAGGTAGCATTCCACTTCAAACATTCTGTTTTTATCATTTACCTACTCGAGGACTAGCAGGAATTAAGCTTGGGGATGCTTGATACATCTCCAACGTATCTATAATTTTTGATTGTTCCATGCTATTATATTATCTATTTTGGATGTTAGTGGGCTTTATTTTACACTTTTATATTATTTTTGGGACTAACCTACTAACCCAAGGCCCAGTGCAAATTGTTTTTTTGCCTATTTCAGTGTTTCGCAGAAGAGGAATATCAAACGGAATCCAAACAGAATAAAACCTTCGGAAGAGTTATTTTTGGAACAAACATGATCCAGGGAACTTGGAGTAGACGTCAAGCAACCAACAAGGTGGCCACGAGGTAGGGGGCGTGCCTACCCCCCTAGATGCACCCTCCCCCCTCGTGGGCCCCTCGTGGCTCCATCGACCTACTTCTTCCTCCTATATATATTCATGTACCCAGAAAACATCCAGTAGCACCATGAAACCCTATTTCCACCATTGCAACCTTCTGTACCCAAGAGATCCCATCTCGGGGCCTTTTTCGGAGCTCCGCCGGAGGGGGATCGATCATGGAGGGCCTCTATATCAACTCCATGGCCCCTCCGATGATGTGTGAGTAGTTTACTTCAGACCTTCGGGTCCATAGGTATTAGATGGATGGCTTCTTCTCTCTCTCTTTGAATCTCAATACAAAGTTCTCCTCGATCTTCTTGGAGATCTATTCGATGTAACTCTTTTTGCGGTGTGTTTGTCGAGATCCGATGAATTGTGGGTTTATGATCAAGTCTATCTATGAACAATATTTGATTCTTCTCTGAAATCTTTTATGTATGATTGGTTATCTTTGCAAGTCTCTTCGAATTATCAGTTTGGTTTGGCCTACTAGATTGATCTTTCTTGCAATGGGAGAAGTGCTTAGCTTTGGGTTCAATCTTGCGGTGCTCGATCCCAGTGACAGAAATGGAAATGACATGTATTGTATTGTTGCCATCGAGGATAAGAAGATGGGGTTTATATCATATTGCTTGAGTTTATCCCTCTACATCATGTCATCTTACCTAATGCATTACTATGTTCTTATGAACTTAATACTCTAGATGCATGCTAGATAGCGGTCGATGTGTGGAGTAATAGTAGTAGATGCAGGCAGGAGTCGGTCTACTTGTCACGGGCGTGATGCCTATATACATGATCATGCCTAGATATTCTCATAATTATTCGCTTTTCTATCAATTGCTCGACAGTAATTTGTTCACCCACCGTAATACTTATGCTATCTTGAGAGAAGCCACTAACGAAACCTATGGCCCCCGGGTCTATTCTCCATTATATTAATCTCCCGTCAATAAGTTATTTCTGGCACCATTTATTTTGCAATCTTTACTTTCAATCTATATCATAAAAATACCAAAAATATTTATCTTATCATTATTATCTCTATCAGATCTCACTCTCGTAAGTGACCGTGAAGGGATTGACAACCCCTTAATCACATTGGTTGCGAGGTTCTTATTTGTTTGTGTAGGTACGAGGGACTTACGTGTAGTCTCCTACTGGATTGATACCTTGGTTCTCAAAAACTGAGGGAAATACTCATGCTAATTTGCTGCATCACCCTTTCCTCTTCAAGGGAAAACCAACGCAGTGCTCAAGAGGTAGCAATGATCCTTTTTAGTAGCTTTATTTTATTTGCGGAAAACAATTACCATTCTATAACCTGTAACAATTCTTTGTGGGATCAGTTCATCTTTATCATTAGGAACAACAATAATACCTCCCTTCTTAGGGACACAATGGACAGGACTTACCCACTGACTACCAGCAACGGGATAAGTTATACCTGCCTCCAGAAGCTTTAATTAGTATTCTTTTCTTACCACTTCTTTCATCTTGAGATTTAACCATCATTGGTGATGAACAACCGGTTTAGCATCCTTCTCCAGTTTTATTTTGTGCTGGCATAAAGTGGGACTAATGCCCTTAAGATCATCAAGAGTATATCCAATAGCAGCATGGTGCTTCTTCAGAGTTTTCAATAATTTCTTTTCCTCATGCTCTAAAAGGTTAGCACTAATAATAACAGGATATATCTATTTCTCATCAAGATAAGCATATTTAAGAGTATCTGGTAAATGTTTAAGCTCAAACATGGGATCATCCTTAGGTGGAGGGGGATCCCCTAGGATTTCAACAGGCAAGTTGTGTTTCAAAATAGGTCCCTGTTTAAAGAATACTTCATCTATTTCCCTTCTTTCATTCATAAACATATCATTTTCATGGTCTAGCAAACATTGTTCTAAAGGATCACTAGGAGGCACGACAATAGAAGCAAGACCAATAATTTCATCTTTATTAGGCAATTCTTTATCATGGGGTTGTCTAAGAAATTTAGCAAAATTAAATTCATTAGACATATCCCCTAAACCAACAGAAACAATATCCTTATTGCAGTCTATCTTAGCATTAACAGTATTCAAGAATGGTCTACCAAATATAGTGGGACAAAAGTCATCTTGTGGGGAACCAAGAAGAAGAAAATCATCAGGATATTTAACTTTAGCACACAAGACTTCAACATCTCTAACAATCCCAATGGGTGAAATAGTATCTCTATTAGCAAGCTTAATTGTAACATCAATTTATTCTAACTCAGCAGGTGCAATATCATGCATAATTTCTTTGTATAAGGAATGAGGTATTGCACTTGCACTAGCACCCATATCACATAAACCATGATAAAAATGATCTCATATTTTAACAGAAATAACAGGCATGCCTACAACAGGTCTATGTTTACTTTTAGTATCAGGTCTAGCAATTCTAGCAACTTCATTACAGAAGTAAATAACATGCTCATCAATATTATCAGCCAAGAGATCTTTAACCATAGCAACACTAGGTTCAACTTTAATTTGCTCAGAGGGTGTAGGTGTTCTAGTATTACTCTTATGAACCACAGTTGAAGCTTTAGCATGATCCTTTATTCTAACAGGGAAAGGTGGTTTCTCAATATAAGTAGTAGGAACAACAGGATCATTATAAGTGATAGTCTTTTCTTCAAGTTTAATAGGTTCAACTACTTTTACTTCAGTGGGAGGATTATATTTAAACCACTTCTCCTTAGGGAGGTCAACATGAGTAGCAAAGGATTCACAGACAGAAGCTACTATCTCAGAGTCATGTCCATATTTAGTGCTAAATTCACGAAAAACATCGGTATCCATAAAAGATTTAACACAGTCAAACTTAGGTGTTATACCTAACTCCTTACCTTCGTCGAGGTCCCAATCTTCAGAGTTGCGTTTAATTCTTTCCAATAAATCCCATTTGAATTCAATAGTCTTCATCATAAAAGATCCAGTACAAGAAGTATCGAGCATGGAGCGATTATCGAGAGAAAGCCGAGCATAACATTTTTGAATAATAATTTCTCTTCAGAGCTCATGATTGGGGCATGAACATAACATTGACTTAAGCCTACCCCAAGCTTGAGCGATGCTTTATCCTTCGCGGGGCCAAAAATTATATATATAATTACGATCACGATGAACAAGATGCATAGGATAAAACTTCTGATGAAATTCCAATTTCAATCGGTTGTAGTTCCATGATCCCATATCATCACATAGCCTAAACCATGTAAATGCCTCTCCCTTCAAAGATAAAGGGAAGACCTTCTTCTTGATAACATCCTCGGGCATACCTGCAAGCTTAAATAATCCACAAACTTCATCCACATAGATTAGGTGCAAATCGGGATGTAATGTTCCATCACCTGTGAAAGGATTAGCCAGCCGTTTCTCTATCATACCTGAAGGAATTTCAAAGTAAACATTTTCAGTAGGTTCAGTAGGTTGAGGAGCAACTCTTTGCTCTACTGGTCGGGGAGAAGATACCCCGAACAAGCCCCTCAAAGGATTATGTTCCATAGTAACAAGTGACAGTAAATTTCAGCACACTATATAAATTTTTCCTTACCAAATTCCACCTACCAAAGGCGCTTCACTCCCCGGCAACGGCGCCAGAAAAGAGTCTTGATGACTCACAAGTTTAGGGGATCTATCGTAGCCTTTTTGATAAGTAAGAGTGTCGAACCCAATGAGGAGCAGAAGGAAATGATAAGCGGTTTTCAGGAGGTATTTTCTGCAAGCACTGAAATTATCAGTAACAGATAGTTTGGTGATAAGGTAATTGATAACGGGTAACAAATAGTAAAAGTAAATAAGGTGCAACAAGATGGCCCAATCCTTTTTGTAGCAAAGGACAAGCCTAGACAAACTCTTATATAAAGGAAAGTGCCCCCGAGGACACATGGGAATTATCGTCAAGCTAGTTTTCATCACGCTCATATGATTCGTGTTAGGTACTTTGATAATTTGATATGTGGGTGGACCGGTGCTTGGGTACTGTCCTTCCTTGGACAAGCATCCCACTTATGATTAACCCCTATTGCAAGCATCCGCAACTATAACAGAAGTATTAACGTAAACCTAACCATAACATGGAACATATGGATCCAAATCAGCCCCTTACGAAGCAACACATAAACTAGGGTTTAAGCTTCTGTCACTCTAGCAACCCATCATCTACTTATTACTTCCCAATGCCTTCCTCTAGGCCCAAACAATGGTGAAGCGTCATGTAGTCGACGTTCACATGACCACCACTAGAGGAGAGACAACATACATCTCATCAAAATATCGAACGAATACCAAATTCACATGACTACTTATAGCAAGACTTCTCCCATGTCCACAGGAACAAAAGTAACTACTCACAAATCGTATTCATGTTCATAATCATATGGGTATTAATATGCATAATGGATCTGAACATATGATCTTTCACCAAGTAAACCAACTAGCATCAACTACAAGGAGTAATCAACACTACTAGCAACCCACAGGTACCAATCTGAGGCTTTGGGACAAAGATTGGATACAAGAGATGTACTAGGGTTGGAGATGAGATGGTGCTGGTGAGGATGTTGATGGAGATTAACCCCCTCCCGATGAGAGGATCGTTGGTGATGTCGATGGTGATGATTTCCCCCTCCCGGAGGGAAGTTTCCCAGGGAGAACAGCTCCGCGAGAGCCCTAGATTGGTTCTGCCAAGGTTCCGCCTCATGGTGGCGGAGTTTCTTCCCGAAAACTTGCTTATGATTTTTTTTCTCCACAAAAGACTCCATATAGCCAAAGATGGGCATCAGTGGGCTGCCAGGGGGCCCATGAGGCAGGGGCGCGCCCAGGGGGGTAGGGCGCGCCCCCACCCTCGTGTATGGTGGGTGGCCCCCCTCTGGTACTTCTTTCGCCCAATATTTTTTATATATTCTGAAAAGTGCTCCCGTGAAGTTTCAGGACTTCTGGAGTTGTGTAGAATAGGTCTCTAATATTTGCTCCTTTTCCAGCCCAGAATTCCAGCTGTCAGCATCCCCATCTTCATGTAAACCTTGTAAAATAAGAGAGAATAGGCATAAGTATTGTGACACAATGTGTAATAATAGCCCATAATGCAATAAATATCGATATACAAGCACGATGCAAAATGGACGTCTCAGTAGTGGGTCATCAAGAACATTCTCTAACCTAGACAAGTTGTCTGCAACAGGGTTCTCAACTCCCTTTCTATCAATAATATGCAAATCAAATTCTTGTAGCAAGAGAACCCATCTAATAAGTCTAGGTTTAGCATCTTTCTTTTCCATAAGATTTTTAATAGCAGCTTGATCAGTGTGAACCGTTACTTTAGAATCAACAACATAAGGTCTGAACTTATCACAAGCAAATACAACTGCTAAAAATTCTTTTTCAGTAGTAGCATAATTTCTCTAGGCACTGTCTACAGTTTTACTAGCATATTGGATACCATTTAATTTTTTATCAACTCTTTGTCCTATAACAGCACCTACAGCATAATCATTAGCATCACACATAATTTCAAAGGGTAAATTCCAATCAGGTGGCTGAACAATAGGTGCAAAAATCAAGGCTTTCTTAAGTATTTCAAATGCTTCTAAACAATCATCATCAAAGACAAAAGGACATCTTTTTGTAAGAGATTAGTCAGAGGCCTAGAAATTTTTGAGAAGTCTTTAATGAACCTCCTATAAAACCGGCATGACCAAGGAAACTTCTTATACCTTTAATGTCCTTAGGACACGACATCTTTTCAATAGCATCAACTTTAGCTTTATCAACTTCAATACCTCTTTCAGAAACTTTGTGTCCCGAGACAATACCTTCATTAACCATAAAGTGGCACTTCTCCCAATTCAATACAAGATTAGTTTCTTCACATCTCTGCAAAACTCGATCAAGGTTGCTTAAGAAATCATCAAAAGAAGTTCCATACATGGAGAAATCATCCATGAAAACCTCAACAATCTTTTCACAAAAGTTAGGGAATATAGCAGTCATACATCTTTGAAAGGTAGCAGGTGCATTACATAAACCAAAAGGCATACTTCTATAAGCAAAGGTACCGAAAGGGCAAGTAAAAGTGGTCTTTTCCTGATCCTCTTTCGATAGGGGTATTTGAGAGAAACCAGAATAACCATCTAGAAAGCAAAAATGTGTATGTTTGGATAATCATTCTAGCATTTGATCAATAAAAGGTAAAGGGTAATGATCCTTTCTATTAGCTTTTTTTAATTTACGGAAATAAATTACCATTCTATAACCTGTAACAATTCTTTGTGGGATCAATTCATCTTTATCATTAGGAACAACGATAATACCTCCCTTCTTAGGGACACAATGAACAGGACTTACCCACTGACTATCAGCAATAGGATAAATTATACCTGCCTCCAGAAGCTTTAGTATTTCATTTCTTACCACTTCTTTCATCTTAGGATTTAACCGCCGTTGGTGATCAACAACCGGTTTAGCGTCTTTCTCCAATTTTATTTTGTGCTGGCATAGAGTGGGACTAATGCCCTTAAGATTATCAAGAGTATATCCAATAGCAGCACGGTGCTTCTTCAGAGTTTTCAATAATTTCTCTTCTTCCTGCTCTGAAAGGTTAGCACTAATAATAACATGATATATCTTCTTTTCACCTAGATAAGCATATTTAAGAGTATCAGGTAATGGTTTAAGCTCAAACACGGGATCACCCTTGGGTGGAGGAGGATCCCCTAGAATTTCAAAAGGCAAGTTGTGTTTCAAAATAGGTCCCTGTTTAAAGAATACTTCATCTATTTCCCTTCTTTCATTCATAAACGTATCATTTTAATGGTCTAGCAAATATTGTTCTAAAGGATCATTAGGAGGCACGACAATAGAAGCAAGACCAATAATTTCATCTTTATTAGGCAATTCTTTATCATGGAGTTGTCTATGAAATTTAGCAAAATTAAAATCATGAGACATATCCCCTAAACCAATAGAAACAATATCCCTTTTGCAGTCTATCTTACCATTAATAGTATTCAAGAAGGGTCTACCAAATATAATGGGACAAAAGTCATCTTGTGGGGAAGCAAGAACAAGAAAATCAGTAGGATATTTAAATTTCCCACACAAGACTTCAACATCTCTAACAATCCCAACTGGTGAAATAGTATCTCGTCTATTGGCAAGCTTAATAGTAACATCAATATCTTCTATCTCAGCAGGTGCAATATCATGCATAATTTCTTTATATAAAGTATGAGGTATTGCACTCGCACTAGCACCCACCCATGATAACAGTGATCTCCTATTTTAACAGAAACAACAAGCATGCCAACAACAGGTCTATGTTTATCTTTAGTATCGGGTCTAGCAATTCTAGCAGCTACATCACAGAAGTAAATAACATGCCATCCAATATTATCGAAAAAGAGATCCTGAACCATAGCAATACTAGGTTCAACTTTTATTTGCTCAGAGGGTGTAGGTGTTCTAGTATTACTCTTACAAACCACAGTTGAAGCTTTAGCATGATCCTTTATTCTAACAGGAAAAGTTGGTTTCTCAATATAAGCGGTAGGAACAATAGGATCAACATTATAATTGATAGTCTTTTCTTTAACTTTAATAGGTTCAACTACTTTTACTTCGATGGAAGGATGATATTTAAACCACTTATCCTTAGGGAGATCAACATGAGTAGCAAATGAGTCACAAAAAGAAGCTACTACCTTAGAGTCAAGTCCATATTTAGTGCTAAATTCATGAAAAGCATCAGTATGCATAAAAGATTTAACACAATCAAACTTAGGTGTTATACCTGACTCCTTACCTTCATCGATTTCCCAATCTTCAGAGTTGCGTTTAATTCTTTCCAGTAAATCCCATCGGAATTCAATAGTCTTCATCATAAAAGAACCAATACAAGAATTATCGAGCATGGAGCGATTATCAGAGAAAGCCAAGCATAATTTTTTTGAATAATAATTTCTCTTGAGAGATCATAATTGGGGCATGAATATAACATTGACTTAAGCCTCCCCAAGTTTGAGCGATGTTTTCTCCTTCGCGAGGCCAAAAATTATATATATAATTATGATCATGATGAACCAGATGCATATAATAAAACTTCTGATGAAATTCCAATTTCAATCGGCTGTAGTTCCATGATCCAATATCATCACATAACCTAAACCATGTCAATGCCTTTCCCTTCAAAGATAAAGTGAATACCTTCTTCTTGATAACATCCTCGGGCATACCTGCAAGCTTAAATAATCCACAAACTTCATCCACATAGATTAGGTGCATATCGGGATATAATGTTCCATCTCCTGTAAAAGGATTAGCTAGCAATTTCTCTATCATACCCGAAGGAATTTCAAAGTAAACATTTTCAGTAGGTTCAGTAGGTTGAGGAGCAACTCTTTGCTCTACTGGTCGGGTGCTTTGATAACCCACAAGTATAGGGGATTGCAACAGTTTTCGATAAGTAAGAGTGTCGAACCCAATGAGGAGCTAAAGGTAGAACAAATATTCCCTCAAGTTCTATCAACCACCGATACAACTCTACACACGCTTGACGTTCGCTTTACCTAGAACAAGTATGAAACTAGAAGTACTTTGTAGGTGTTGTTGGATAGGTTTGCAAGATAATAAAGATTATGTAAATAAAAAGTAGGGGCTGTTTAGATAAAGAAACAATAAAGTAAATATAGCGAGTGTGGAAAAGTGGTGGTAGGAGTTGTGAAATTGCCCCTTAAGCAATTGACTACTTTACTAGGCCGATAGCAAGTATTATATGGGAGAGGCCACTGCTAGCATGTCATCCCTGACTTGGAATTCTATGCATTTATGATTGGAACTATTAGCAAGCATCCACAACTACTAATGTTCATTAAGGTAAAACACAACCATAGCATTAATATATATTGGTCCCCCTTCAATCCCATATGCATCAATTTCTATGCTAGGTTGAAGCTTCTGTCACTCTTGCCCTCCAATACATAGTCCGATCAACATACAACTAACCCTAGGGTGTGTTCCACGCGCGCAATCATATGATGGGCACCAAAGGACAGAAACATAACCACAAGCAAATTAAATCAATCATAGCAATTCATCAACCACCGATAGGACAACGAAAATCTACTCAGACATCATAGGATGGCAACACATCATTGGATAATAATATGAAGCATAAAGCACCATGTTCAAGTAGAGGGTACAGAGGGTTGCGAGAGAGTGGACCGCTGTTGATAGAGGGGGGAAGGTGATGGAGATGTTGGTGAAGATGGCGGAGGTGTTGGTGTAGATCGCGGTGATGATGATGGCCCCCGGTGGCACTCCGGTGCCACCGGAAGCGAGGGGGAGAGAGCCCCCCTCCTTCTTCTTCTTCCTTGAACTCCTCCCTAGATGGGAGAAGGGTTTCCCCTCTGGTACATGGCCTCCATGGCACAGGAGGGGCGAGAGCCCCTCCGAGATTGGATCTGTCTCTTTGTCTCTCTCTTTTTCTACGTTCTCAGATTCTTCCCTTTCACCGTTTCTTATATTCCCAGAGATCCGTAACTCCGATTGGGCTGAAATTTTGACACGATCTCTATCCGGATATTAGCTTTCTTGCGGCGAAAGAAGATCATCAACTGCCTTACAGGGTGGCCACGAGGGTCAGGGGCGCGCCTGCCTCCCCAGGGCGCGCCCCTACCTCGTGGGCCCCTCGAGCATCGTCTCGCGTGGATTCTTCTTCCCAAAAATCATATATATTCCAAAAAAATCTTCATCAGTTTTTATTCCGTTTGGACTTCGTTTGATATGGATATTCTGTGAAACAAAAAACATGCAACAAACAGGAACTGGCACTGGGCACTGGATCAATATGTTAGTCCCAAAAGTAGTATAAAAAGTTGCCAAAAGTATATGAAAGTTGAATAATATTGGCATGGAACTATCAAAAATTATAGATACGACGGAGACGTATCATGCTTTTATGGTTGGGTGCATAAAATCTTAATGCAAAAGAGCGTCACTTTATATTGCCACTTGTGATAGGGACCATTATTATGCAGTCCATCGCTTTTATTTCTTCCATAGCACAAGATCGTATAAAGCTTATTTTCTCCACACTAATAGATCATACATATTTAGAGAGCAATTTTTATTGCTTACAACAATGACAACTTACTTGAAGGATCTTACTCAATCCATAGGTAGATATGGTGGACTCTCATGGCAAAACTGGGTTTAAGGATATTTGGAAGCACAAGTAGTATCTCTACTTGGTGCAAAGAATTTGGCTAGCATGAGGGGGAAAGGGCAAGCTCAACATGTTGTATGATCCATGACAATATAATTTATTTCGGATATAAGAAGACATAACCCATTACGTTATCTTCCTTGTCCAACATCAACTTTTTATCATGTCATATTTTAATGAGTACTCAGAATCATAAAAGATGTCCAAGATAGTATATTTATATTTGAGAACCTCTATTTCTTTATTACTTCCTACTAATTGCAACGATGACCAAAACTATGTTTGTCAACTCTAAACAACTTTTATTCATCATACTCTTTATATGTGAAGTCATTACTCCCCGTAAGATCAATATGATCTCTTTATTTCTTTTTATTCTTTCTCTTTTTTCTCAAGATCATAGCAAGATAACCAAGCCCTTGACTCAAAACTAATCTTTATTATATATAGCTCACGGACTCGATTACATAGATAAGGATCAATACTAAAACTCAAAGCTAGATCATACTAAACTTTATTCTACTAGATCAAGATATAACCAAAAGGATCGAACTAGGAAAACCGGTAAAGATAGAAGTGTGATGGTGATACGATACCAGGGCACTCCCCCAAGCTTGGCAGTTGCCAAGGGGAGTGCCCATACCCATGTTTTTATGTCTCTTTCTTCGGAGGTGGTGATGTAATATTCTTGGTGATGATGCCCCTTAGGATATGATTCTCTTCCTCGAGCTTATTGACTTGCTTCTTGAGATCCATTATTTCCTTACGGAGCTTACCCGTGACGGCTAAAGCTCCTTGCACCCATGGATGTTGCATAGCTGCGGGAGAACAAGTAACACTCTTTTTCATATTTTTCATAAGAAATAAATCTAACATTGGGAGGGATGACCGAGTTTGGAATTGCTGAGCTCTAAAGTTCCTCCATCATGAATTTGGCTCGGAGACGAGAGGTAACTTCTTGATCCTCCTCCATGGCATCTATCCTTTTCAAGTCGGCCTCCATCTCTTCCTCAGTTGATGGCCCAAAGTGATCGGCATCGCTGTTTGCCTTTGGCCACGGTGTCGGGTGAGATACCCGACTCTCCCCAACTGACTCTTGAGAAGACATCTTCATCTAGATATGCAGTAGAGACAACTCGAAACAAAAACAGAGGATATTTGCATGGTACAGTGGTCAAAACCTTGGGAGATTATATAATGAATTTTTACCGACCAAAAGAAGTATCGTGCAAAAAATCAAAGTCTGAGGGGGCACATGAGGTGCCCACGAGGCAGGGGCGCGCCCAGGGGTTAGGGCGTGCCCTCCACCCTCGTGGACGCCTCGTGTCCTTTCTGAAGGGGCCCACAAGGTCAGAGGGCGCATCCTCCACCCTTGTGGTGGCCTCAGGACTCCTCTAGTGCATCTCCGGTACTCCATGGGCTTATTTTGGCCCAAAAACAATCGTCATAAAGTTTCAGTTCAATTGGACTCCGTTTGGTATTCCTTTTCCGCGAAGCTCAAAAACAAGGAAAATAGAAACTGGCACTGGGCTTTAGGTTAATAGGTTAGTCCCAAAAATCATATAAAATAGCATATAAATGCATATAAAACATCCAAGATAGATAATATAATACTCCCTCCATTCTTTTATATAAGGTGTATTTGTTTTTTGATAAAAATTCACAATGTAAGGTGCATTTGTTGTAATTCCTCGTAATTCCGATCTTAGCCCTCTAGAAAAAGGTAAGTATCTCTCCGCTGACTTCATGTATCTCTCCTTGTAGAGAAAGAAAAGGAAACTATCTCTCTCCCGATTGTGTGTTTCTCTTTCTTTTCTAGCCTAAATGATTTACTTGTCGCTAATCTACAAATTAGAGAAGGGTAATTTTGTCCTAACTAGTGCATAATTATGTGCCTTGGTCACCGTACTGAAAAAAATACACCTTAGATAAAGGAATGGAGGGAGTAGCATGGAACAATCAAAAATTATAGATACGTTGGAGACGCATCAGGAACTATGTCAATAGGTTAGTCCCAAAAAATGATATAAAGTTGCTGTAAAATGATTGTAAAACATCCAAGAGTCGTAATATAACAACATGGAACAATCAAAAATTATAGATACGTTAGAGACGTATCACACGACCATCTTCGCAGCTTGCCACACTCCCATTTCCAACATGACAAGACTACTGTCGCAGGTCACCTCCTTGCCGGTTTCAGCATGGCGTGATCACCGATGCAACTCACTGCTCTATGGGATCTAGCATAGCGATACCACCAAGCAGCTTTCCACTCCGTCGGTTCCAGCATAGCGTGATCACTGTAGCAGTTTGTCGGCATGTGTTGGCTTGTGTTCGCGTCACTATTTTCTCCGAAGAGGAAGGGATGATGCAACACAGCTACGGTAGGTATTTCCCTCAGTGATGAGACCAAGGTAATCGAACCAGTACGAGAACCAAGCAACACTATGTAAACAGTACCTGCACATAAAGAACAAATACTTGCAACCCAATGCGTAAGAGGGGTTGCCAATCCCTCCCGGGTAAAATATAGATTGGTTTGTAGTAGATTGGATAAATAGATCTCGCGGAAACGTGAAATAAAATAAATAACAAAAAAATGCAGCAAGGTATTTTTGGGGTTTTGGAATCATAGATCGGAAAATAAAAGAGGCAAATAACAGATCAGAAAGCAAATATGATAAAGAATAGACCCGGGGGCCGTAGATTTCACTAATGGTTGATACGTCTCCAACGCATTTATAATTTTTGATTGTTCCATGCTATTATATTATCTGTTTTAGATGTTTTATATGCATTAATATGCTATTTTATATTATTTTTGGGACTAATCTATTAACCTAGAGCCCAGTGCCAGTTTCTGTTTTTTCCTTGTTTCTAACTTTCGTAGAAAAGGAATACCAAACAGAATGAAACCTTCACAATGATTTTTCTTGGACCAGAAGACAACCAGGAGACTTGGAGATGAAGTTGGAGGAGCCACGAGGCGACCACAAGGACGGAGGGTGCGCCTAGGGGGGTAGGGCACGCCCCCACCCTTGTGGGCCCCCGTGACCCTCCTGACATAATTCTTTCACCTATATATTCCCAAATATCCCCAAACCACCAGAGAAATCCACGAAAACACTTTTCCACCGCTGCAACCTTCTATACCCGTGAGATCCCATCTAGGGACTTTTTCCAGCACACTGCCGGAGGGGGATTCGATCACGGAGGGCTTCTACATCAACTCTATTGCCCTTCCGATGAAGCATGAGTAGTTTACCATAGACCTACGGGTCCATAGCTAGTAGCTAGATGGTTTCTTCTCTCTCTTTGATCCTCAATGTTCTTGGAGATCTATTCAATGTAATACTTTTTTTGCGATGTGTTTGCCGAGATCTGATGAATTGTGGATTTATGATCGGCTTATCTATGAATATTTATTTTATGCATGATTTGATATCTTCGTAATTCTCTTCGAACTATTGGTTTGGTTTGGCCAACTAGATTGGTTTTTCTTGCAATGGGAAAAGTGCTTAGCTTTGGGTTCAATCTTGCGGTGTCCTTTCACAGTGACAATAGGGGCAGCAAGGCACGTATTGTATTGTTGCCATCGAGGATAAAAAGATGGGGTTTTCATCATATTGCTTGAGTTAATTCCTCTACATCATGTCATCTTACATAATGTGTTACTCTGTTCTTCATGAATTTAATACTCTAGATGCAGGCATGAGTCGGTCGATGTGTGGAGTAATAGTAGTAGATGCAGAATCGTTTCGGTCTACTTGACACGGATGTGATGCCTGTTGGGGAACCTAGTAATTTCAAAAAAATTCCTACGCACACGCAAGATCATGGTGATGCATAGCAACGAGACGAGAGAGTGTTGTCCACGTACCCTAGTAGACCGAAAGCAGAAGCATTAGCACAACACGGTTGATGTAGTCGTACGACTTCACGATCCGACCGATCAAGTACCGAACGTACGGCACCTTCGAGTTCAGCACACGTTTAGCCCGATGACGTCCCTCGAACTCCGATACAGCCGAGTGTTGAGGGAGAGTTTCGTCAGCACGACGGTGTGGTGACTATGTTGATGTTCTACCGATGCACGGCTTCGCCTAAGCACCGCTACAGTATTATCGAGGTGGACTATGGTGGAGGGGGCACCGCACACGGCTAAGAGATCAATGATCAATTATTGTGTCTTTAGGGTGCCCCTTCCCCCGTATATAAAGGAGCAAGGGGGGTGTGGTCGGCCAAGGGAGAGGGCGCGTCAGGAGGAGTCCTACTCCCACTGGGAGTAAGACTCCCCCCTTTCCTAGTTGGATTAGGACTTGAGGGGGAAGGAGTGGAGGAGAAGGAAGGAAGAGGGGGCGCCGCCCCCTCTCCTTGTCCTATTCGGATTAGGGGGAGGGGCGCGCGGCCAGCCCTTGCCTCCTCTCCTCTCTTCCACCAAGGCCCACTAAGGCCCATTTGATTCCTGGGGGGTTCCGGTAACCTCCCGGTACTCCGGTAAAATCCCGATTTTACTCGGAACACTTCCGATATCCAAACATAGGCTTCCAATATATCAATCTTCATGTCTTGACCACTTCGAGACTCCTCGTCATGTCCGTGATCACATCCGGGACTCCGAACAACCTTCGGTACATCAAAACATATAAACTCATAATATAACTGTCATCATAACGTTAAGCGTGCGGACCCTACGGGTTCGAGAACTATGTAGACATGACCGAGACACGTCTCCGATCAATAACCAATAGTGAAACCTGGATGCTCATATAGGCTCCTACATATTCTACGAAGATCTTTATCGATCATACCGCATAACAACATACGTTGTTCCCTTTGTCATCGGTATGTTACTTGCCCGAGATTCAATCGTCGGTATCTCAATACCTAGTTCAATCTCGTTACCGGCAAGTCCCTTTACTCATTCCGTAATACATCATCCCGCAACTAACTCATTAGTTGCAATGCTTGCAAGGCTTAAGTGATGTGCATTACCGAGAGGGCCCAGAGATACCTCTCCGATAATCGGAGTGACAAATCCTAATCTCGAAATACGCCAACCCAACAAGTACCTTCGGAGACACCTGTAGAGCACCTTTATAATCACCCAGTTACATTGTGATGTTTGGTAGCACACAAAGTGTTCCTCCGGTAAACGGGAGTTGCATAATCTCATAGTCATAGGAACATGTATAAGTCATGAAGAAAGCAATAACGACATACTAAACGATCATGTGCTAAGCTAACGGAATCGGTCATGTCAATCACATCATTCTCCTAATGATGTGATCCCGTTAATCAAACGACAACCCATGTCAATGGCTAGGAAACTTAACCATCTTTGATCAATGAGCTAGTCTAGTAGAGGCATACTAGTGACACTCTGTTTGTCTATGTATTCACACATGTATTATGTTTCCGGTTAATACAATTCTAGAATGAATAATAAACATTTATCATGATATAAGGAAATAAATAATAACTTTATTATTGCCTCTAGGGCATATTTCCTTCAGTCTCCCACTTGCACTAGAGTCAATAATCTAGATTACACAGTAATGATTCTAACACCCATGGAGCCTTGGTGTTGATCATGTTTTGCTCGTGGAAGAGACTTAGTCAGCGGGTCTGCAACATTCAGATCCGTATGTATCTTGCAAATTTCTATGTCTCCCACCTGGACTAGATCCCAGATGGAATTGAAGCGTCTCTTGATGTGCCTGGTTCTCTTGTGAAATCTGGATTCCTTTGCCAAGCCAATTGCACCAGTATTGTCACAAAAGATTTTCATTGGACCCGATGCACTAGGTATGACACCTAGATCGGATATTAACTCCTTCATCCAGACTCCTTCATTTGCTGCTTCCAAAGCAGCTATGTACTCCGCTTCACATGTAGATCCCGCCACGACACTTTGTTTAGAACTGCACCAACTGACAGCTCCTCCGTTCAATGTAAACATGTATCCGATTTGGGATTTAGAATCGTCCGGATCAGTGTCAAAGCTTGCATCAACGTAACCATTTACGATGAGCTCTTTGTCACCTCCATAAACGAGAAACATATCCTTAGTCCTTTTCAAGTACTTCAGGATGTTCTAGGCTGCTGTCCAGTGATCCACTCCTGGATTACTTTGGTACCTCCCTGCTAGACTTATAGCAAGGCACACATCAGGTCTGGTACACAGCGTTGCATACATGTTAGAGCCTATGGCTGAAGCATAGGGAACATCTTTCATTTTCTCTCTATCTTCTACAGTGGTCGGGCATTGAGTCTTACTCAACTTCACACCTTGTAACACAGGCAAGAACCCTTTCTTTGCTTGATCCATTTTGAACTTCTTCAAAACTTTGTCAAGGTATGTGCTTTGTGAAAGTCCAATTAAGCGTCCTGATCTATCTCTATAGATCTTAATGCCCAATATGTAAGCAGCTTCACCGAGGTCTTTCATTGAGAAACTCTTATTCAAGTATCCCTTTATGCTATCCAGAAATTCTATATCATTTCCAATCAGCAATATGTCATCCATATATAATATCAAAAATGCTACAGAGCTCCCACTCACTTTCTTGTAAATACAGGCTTCTCCGAAAGTCTGTATAAAACCAAATGCTTTGATCACACTATCAAAGTGTTTATTCCAACTCCGAGAGGCTTGCACCAGTCCATAAATGGATCGCTGGAGCTTGCACACTTTGTGAGCTCCCTTTGGATCAAAAAACCTTTCCGGTTGCATCATATACAACTCTTCTTCCAGAAATAAATTCAAGAATGCCGTTTTGACATCCATCTGCCATATTTCATAATCATAAAATGCGGCAATTGCTAACATGATTCGGACAGACTTAAGCATCGCTACGGGTGAGAAGGTCTTGTCGTAGTCAATCCCTTGAACTTGTCTAAAACCTTTCGCAACAAGTCAAGATTTGTAGACAGTAACATTACCATCAACGTCAGTCTTCTTCTTGAAGATCCATTTATTCTCAATTGCTTGCCGATCAACGGGCAAGTCAACCTAAGTCCACACTTTGTTCTCATACATGGATCCCATCTCAGATTTCATGGCTTCAAGCCATTTTGCGGAATCTGGGCTCACCATTGCTTCTTCATATATCGTGGGTTCATCATGATCTAGTAGCATGACTTCCAGAACAGGATTACCATACCACTCTGGTGCGGATCTTACTCTGGTTGATCTACGAAGATCAGTAGCAACTTGATCTGACGTTTCATGATCATCATCATTAACTTCCTCACTAGTTGGTGTAGGTGTCACAGAAACCAATTTCTGTGATGTACTACTTTCCAATAAGGGAGCAGGTACAGTTACCTCATCAAGTTCTACTTTCCTCCCACTCACTTCTTTCGAGAGAAACTCCTTCTCTAGAAAGGATACAATCTTGGCAACGAATGTATTGCCTTCGGATCTGTGATAGAAGGTGTACCCAACAGTCTCCTTTGGGTATCCTATGAAGACACATTTCTCCTGATTTGGGTTCGAGCTTAACAGGTTGAAGCTTTTTCACATAAGCATGGCAGCCCCAAACTTTAAGAAACGACAACTTTGGTTTCTTGCCAAACCATAGTTCATAAGGCGTCGTCTCAACGGATTTTGATGGTGCCCTATTTAACATGAATGCGACCGTCTCTAAAGCATAACCCCAAAACGATAGCGGTAAATCTGTAAGAGATATCATAGATCACACCATATCAAGTAAAGTGCGATTACGACGTTCGGACACACCATTACGTTGTGGTGTTCCGGGTGGCGTGAGTTGTGAAACTATTCCGCATTGTTTCAAATGCAGACCAAACTCGTAACTCAAATATTCTCCTCCACGATCAGATCGTAGAAACTTTATTTTCTTGTTACGATGATTTTCAACTTCACTCTGAAATTCTTTGAACTAAATGTTTCAGACTTATGCTTCATTAAGTAGATATACCCATATCTGCTTAAATCATATGTGAAGGTGAGAAAATAACGATATCCGCCACAAGCCTCAACATTCATCGGACCACATACATCTGTATGTATGATTTCCAACAAATCTGTTGCTCTCTCCATAGTACCGGAGAACAGCGTTTTAGTCATCTTGCCCATGCGGCACGGTTCGCAAGTACCAAGTGATTCATAATCAAGTGGTTCCAAAAAAGTCCATCAGTATGGAGTTTCTTCATGCGCTTTATACCGATATGACCTAAACGGCAGTGCCACAAATAAGTTGCACTATCATTATCAACTCTGCATCTTTTGGCTTCAACATTATGAATATGTGTATCACTACTATCGAGATTCATCAAAAACATACCACTCTTTAAGGGTGCATGACCATAAAAGATATTACTCATATAAATAGAACAACCATTATTCTCTGATTTAAATGAATAACCGTCTCGCATCAAACAAGATCCAGATATAATGTTCATGCTCAACGCTGGCACCAAATAACAATTATTTAGGTCTAATACTAATCCCGAAGGTAGATGTAGAGGTAGCGTGCCGACCGCGATCACATTGACTTTGGAACCGTTTACCACGCGCATTGTCACCTCATCCTTTGCTAGTGTTCGCTTAATCCGTAGTCCCTGTTTCGAGTTGCAGATATTAGCAACAGAACCAGTATCAAATACCGAGGTGCTACTGCAAGCTCTAGTAAGGTACACATCAATAACATGTATATCACATATACCTTTGTTCACCTTGCCATCCTTCTTATCCGCCAAATACTTGGGGCAGTTCCGCTTCCAGTGACCAGTCTGCTTGCAGTAGAAGCACTCAGTTTCAGGCTTAGGTCCAGACTTGGGTTTCTTCTCTTGAGCAGCAACTTGCTTGCTGTTCTTCTTGAAGTTCCCCTTCTTTTTCCCTTTGCCCTTTTTCTTGAAACTAGTGGTCTTGTTGACCATCAACACTTGATGCTCCTTCTTGATTTCTACCTCCGCAGCTTTTAGCATTGCGAAGAGCTCGGGAATTGTCTTATTCATCCCTTGCATATTATAGTTCATCACAAAGCTCTTGTAGCTTGGTGGCAGTGATTGAAGAACTCTGTCAATGACACTATCAACCGGAAGATCAACTCCCAGCTGAGTCAAGTGATTATGGTACCCAGACATTCTGAGTATATGTTCACTAATAGAACTATTCTCCTCCATCTTGCAGTTGTAGAACTTATTGCAGACTTCATATCTCTCAATCCGGGAATTTGCTTGAAATATTAACTTCAACTCCTGGAACATCTCATATGCTCCATGACGTTCAAAGCGTCGTTGAAGTCCCGGTTCCAAGCCGTAAAGCATGGCACACCGAACTATTGAGTAGTCATCAGCTTTGCTCTGCCATACGTTCTTAACATCGTCTGTTGCATCAGCAGCAGGCCTGGCACTCAGCGGTGCTTCCAGGACGTAATTCTTCTGTGCAGCAATGAGGATAATCCTCAAGTTACGGATCTAGACCATGTAATTGCTACCATCATCTTTCAACTTTGCTTTCTCAAGGAACGCATTAAAATTCAACGGAACAACAGCATGGGCCATCTATCTACAATCAAACAGAGACAAGCAAGAGACTATGTAACATCCCAAAATTCTAAATTTTGGAATGTTATAATAATTAGATAGATTTGGTTGATTGTTTGATTGATTGTCTGAAAGTGAGTGAATTCGAAACTTTTTGAAAGTTAAAAGAGAGGGAATAAAAGGACTTTCCCAAAATTTCATATTTGCTTTTTGATCTCCGTGAATTCAAATTCTTTTCATCACAAAACCCTGGAGAGAAGATGACATGACTTCTTCCATTTATTTAAATCAAATGGGGTGTTTGAAAATATTTGAATTTCATTTGAAAAATATTTCCAATTCTGCAACTTTATGCAACTCAATGATTTTCACGAGCGAAGATAAATGACTTCTTCAAATTATATGAAATATGAGTTGGGAGTTCAAAGAATTAAATTCAAAGTTCATTTGAATTTATTTTCAATTTGGAGATATTTGAGTTTTATTCAAATTATTTTTCTCCAAAAATAAAATATATGGAAATTAGGGTAACATGATTCCCTACAATAAAAAAATTGGAGAAGAATTAATTTGAAATCATTTTGGTATTTTTAAAATGATTTTTATTGAGTTTTTATTAGACCAGTAGCACTCTTTGATTTATCTGAATTTGTGTGGATTTTATTTGAAGTTATAAAAATATTCATGTCGTAGAAAATCTTTTTCTGAAAATTTTGATATATTATATGCCTACATAATAATTTTAGTTATTTTGGTTTTATTATTTTAAGTTCTCTAAAAAAAGGTTTATTAAAAAAATAAAAAATAAAAGGAGCTCCCCTCCGCCGAACTGGGCCGGCCCAACAGCCGCGGCCCAGCGCACCAGCGCGCCCTGCTCGTCTCCGACTCCCGCATGGGAGCGCCGCCGCCGGAGTCCGGCCGGACTCCGCGTCCTCCTCGCCTGACCCCTCCTCCACGCCACCTCCTCCCCCCCCTTAAATAACGAGGCCCCGGGCCCCGTTCCTCTCCTCCCCGCTGCTCACAGTCGCGCCTCGCGCCGCATCTCTCGCCGCCAGCGAGATCCGCCGAGCTCCGCCCGAAGCCGCCTCTGTCGCTGCCGACGACCACCACCGTCGCCATCACCGCACCCGCCGCCCAGCGCCGCCCCTCCCCGTCCACTCCGCCCTCGTCGTAGGCCACCAGAGCCACCGCTCCGGTCAAGCCCGAGCCGCCGCCGCCGTCTTCTCGGACACCGACGAACGCCGCCGCCGCCGCCGTCTTCTCGGACGCCGACGAACGCCGCCGCCGCCGTCGGGTTTTCTTCCCCTGAACTGGTAATAACCGCCCCGGTTCGCCGGTTTTATTTAGGGTTTTTTTCTTTGGTTTTCCATTTAAAAACCGGTTTTTCTTTTAAAACTAGTTACTTAGTAAACGTTCGCTGGTTAGGTATAGAAAACGAACTTTCGCCTTTTAGTTTTTTTTCTTTTTCTGTAATTTCGGCCAGGGACCTTGATGTGAATACTTTATTTACAGAATAGTCCATGTTCTTCAAACAAGCACAACTTCTTACCCGTTTATCCAAATCCAACGAAACCAACGCTCACGTCTTCGTTATGATCTCCTCTATCCAGTAATCCAACTCAAACATGTTTTTGAAAAGTTTAAAAATTTGAATTAGAGCAGATTTGAATTTAAACTTCGTTTGATCATAACTTGAGTTTCGTAGCTCCGTTTGAGTTGATTCTTTTTGCAAATCGAAGCTCTTGACCTAAACCTTCTGATAAGGCCAAATTCACATAATTTTGGTACTATTAGAAATAGTTTTATGTTGCAAGAGCTATTTGCTTGGTTTTGATGTTTTCCGAATTGTCTTCTTCGATCTTTTGAGTGATTGCTTATGTGTGGTTACTATTGCTTGCTTACGATAGATTGACCGGAGTGTGACGAGTAGAACTATCAAGAGTTATGAGTGTGAATCATCTTCATCAACATTGCAGGCAAGTTCACACCTTGATCATACCTCTTTCATACCCAGTTTTTGTTGCATTAGATCAAACCTCAAACATTGCATGATTAGGATCTAATTAAATTGGGGGTATTGGGAAGTATTTGATGAGGTAGGAACCTACTGCCCTGCATTCAAACCTTGGGAGTTACTTTTACGTTATGCTTACATGGCCATGCTATGCTCGTATACGTGGATTGGGTTTTGAGAGTATCCATGACAGATGTGAGATTGTTAATTAATGGTTTACTTAAGGTGGCAACTTAAACACACATATGGGTGGATTGAGGCACCTGGTTATTCTAGGATTGCCTGTCTAGGCACCTGGGTAATCCAGGACTTGCCTGTTTTCTTTTGGACCGCCACCCAGGCTCAAAGGGATCATGAGATTTTTCAAACTAGAAACTTCCGTGTGCAGCCACAAGCCATTATGGGCTCTGGCATAGTTGATTAAGTCGTGTGAACTCTTATAGGGTAGACTAGCAGATGTAGGGGAAAGTAGGTGTACCGGTCTATCCATCGTAAGGTGCTAGCGCTTCTGAAAGACTATGTCTCGGTCATCCGTTTCTAAAACACCATGTAGTGCGAGAAATCCAACGGAGGCGATCGAGTCTTGTGGGGAAAAGTGCGCAAACCTCTGCAGAGTGTATAAACTAATCATGATTAGCCGTGTCCCCGGTTATGGACATCTTGAGTATCTAGTTCTTGGATTATCCTGTTGATCTCATCACGTTACTTTAAATGAATATTGTTGGGTTTTAATGATGTTACTTAATTGGGATTGAGAATGCTGTCAACCATTCTCAATGTTCAACAACCACCATGATAGTTAATTAAAATGTATTCCTTTGCAGTAGGGAAAAATTGGCTTTTCGCAAAAACCTTATAACCATAGAGCTTTTCCACCAGCCAAATATGCATGTAGTGATAGCCTTTATTCATCATTCTCTATGGTGTGAATTTGCCAGTACATTCAATGTACTGACCCTCTGTGGCTGCAACGTCTCATGTTGCAGGATTATCTTACGACGAGTAAGTGATACGTTAGGGTTACGATTTCTACACTCAACTTTGCCGTTGGTGTTGATGGGAATCCACAACCTTGTTACTTCCGCTATTTTGGATTTGAGGTAATAGTATTTATGTTACTTTTACATGTGATTTACCTCTGTTATAAATCCTCGAGTACTGTGTGTGTCAGCATACCGATCCAGAGATGACATTTAAGCACAGAGACTTGACCCATTTGGGTCAGGTCGCTACAAGATGGTATCAGAGCACATGTTGACTGTAGGACGTGACCCTAGAAACTGGCAAGCCCATAGCAAAGATTTTTCTCTACAACTTTCCCTTTCAAAAAGATCTTTTACCTCTCTTCTCTTCTGAGCTTATTCAAAAATTCTCTTTAGTGAGACCATACCCCTTTCCCCTTTTGACCACTCAAAGATTCCACTAATGAGACCACTCCAAGAAGTACAAGATATCGGACAACTAAGACCACTTCGGAATGAAGAGTATTTTCCGTGCATCTGAATAATGGAAACTACAACGGTTGAAGGCCGAAGGCAAGTAGAATTTGAAGGCTCTGAAGAATTCCCAGATTTATATGACCTAGGAAGGCTACCCTTATGGAACTTGGCAGACTATGGAAGTTGTCAATACCCGAGATCAAGGTGTATTGGAGAAAGACCAAAACATGGAGAGTTGAGAACTCAAAGTTTTGTCAAGAAAACCCTAAGGCAGGAGATATCAACTGGCAAGATAGCTCATGGCAATGACAAGGGCAGAAACACGGTTATCCGTGATGTCATCACCATTGATACCGTGGTCACCGAGCTGAGCTAAGCATGCATTCCTTCGGAAGGATTGGATGGTAGAAGGCTGATGGAACATCTATCAGCAAAGGATGCAGTTTTAAACTTAGCTGGTGTATCACCAAGATCTGGAGTAGTACATCAAGAAGTTTAAGGTGGAGCTCCATGAAGCCGTATTAGACAAGGAAGCATTTCATGAAGAACTCAGGAACCAAAAGCTGAAAGTAGCCAAGCTGGAGGAGCTACAACCTCGAGATACCGGAGATTTGTCAGGAACTGAAGGACAGTAGGACCATGGTTCATGCGAAGGATGTTGAAACCAGAAGTTTGGAATGCAACTCCAGAATATTAAAGGACGTCACGAGAGACTTCGCGTCATAAGAGTTGATCTGGCAAAAGAACTTGAGAAGGACAAGCATGATCGGAAGAAGCCATTGGAGGCTTGAACAAGGCTTGAAGAGTTTGGAGACATTGAAGATTTATTGACCTTTAGAAGACCAAACCCCTATTATATACCTACGTTAGATGCGACATTTGTGAGCTGTCATTTGTTTGATGCTTTTCCCGACAGCCACAAATAAAATCTGTCTTTTCAAAACTTTTGTTTGTATTGTGTGTATCCCTCTCTATATCTCTTATCTCACCCCAAACCCATGGACCCAATAGAGGATGAATGGAGATGAGCTCATGTTTTCTGGACCGATAAGTCAATTGGAGACGGACCGATGGATTCAGAACATGGAGGATCACATGGAGAATAACCCTATAGTTGGAAATGATATGACCCAGCATGCTCTTCAGTGCTTTGAAGGAGGTGCTGCTACTTGGTGGAGAATGTACCAAACCATGAATGGATGGCAAGGAGTAACCACTTGGAGAGAATTAAAGTTAACTTTGCCAAAGTCTCGGCTTGTGTCCCAGAAGTTGAAGCCTTATGGAAAGGATATGAGGAAACCTTGTGCATGCAAGATTTGTGGAGAAATAGGACACACCCATAAAGAACACAAGGATGAATGCCCTAATTGTGAAGGAAGTCACCCAGTTGAAGAATGCCCAACTAGGAAGATTACTTGTTTCTTGTGTGAAGGGACTACCCACTATCCTGCTCAGTGCCACATCTACCCCATGGTACAACGAACCATCTAGCAGAAGAAAGAAGAAATGAAAGGAGCCCTCATGGAAATTTTAGAAGAAGCTGTGATGGAGGACACACCTAAAGAAGAACCGAGTAAACCCTGCACTACGTCTTGCTATTCATGTGGAGAAGAAGGACACATCTCCCAAAATTGTTTGAATGGGGATCTAGTAGAATTCCCGACAGAGGAAGTAGAATATGACCCACAGAAATAGAAGCCATGATTGGCATGGAAAGGTCCAGCAAGAGAAGCAGATTGGATTCCAGGAAGAATCTGAGTCATATCACTTGTTACAGGTGCAAGGAGTTAGGACACTACCTCAACAATTGCCCAAAAAGGAAACCTCGATACTTGTCAGAAGTAATATGTTTTAGTTGTAATGGAGCAGGGCACTTTGCCAGAGAATGCCCCAAGGAGAAGGAGACTTGTGCTAGATAGTTGAGTTTGCAACAAAATAAATGGAGTAGTAGAAGTGAGAAAATTTTTCTTTTATATTGAGGTGTTGAGTTGAGACATGTAATGGAGAAGCGAGAGATTGTAATCATTTGAGAATGAATAAAGTAGCATCGTTGGTACTGATATGGATTTTATGAGTTGTTACTCTATGAAGAAGGATTTTGACCATTTTTGAGGATAAGAGAAATATGGTCTATGGAAGATTTGTGCATTTTAAGGGTGGTAGTACCCTGTAATGGATTTCGGACAAAATGAATACGAGTTTTGTCTCGATATGTGTGATACCCCAAGAGTATGTGGGATGAAGTTGGAGACCGTCAGTTGTTTGGACCAAAGGTGATCAAAGGAGTTAGAAGAGAATGTTAAGTTTATTCGAGATAGACTGAAGGTAGCGCAGTCCAGGTAGAAGGGTTATGTAGACTAAAACTCAAGGAGGTAGTCTATGAAATTGGAGACAGAGCATGTATTCGTGTGACCCCTCTGCAAGGAGTTAAACAATTTGGAGTTAAGGGACAGTTAGCCCCGAGATTTGTAGGACCATACCGAGTTTTGGAGCATATGGGAGAAGTGGCCAACAAGTTGGAGTCACCCGAAGGACTTTCAGGAGTTCGTGATGTGTTTCACATTTCCCAGTTGAAGAAGTGCCATGCAGAGATGGCCAATATTCCCATGTAAGGACGCTTGACCCTGGAAAGGATAATGATGTTCCATGAAGTGGAATATGGACTTCATAAGTATAAGTTTTTATCCCGGTATGAGGGATATCCCACGAGGATGAAGAGATAAATTACTATTGGATATAAAGGAGGTATGATGTTGGAAATATGGATCAAGGGAAATTCCATGATGAGTCTGAGTAATCATGTCCTAGTTTGCTGCCAATAGAAGGAAGGAAGATAGTACAATTGGATGGATTTAAGACTACTAGGAAGTTGGAAGTTGGAATAATGATCTGTTGCCCGATGATAAGTTCAAGGACTAGAAGTGATGAGATGGGCCATAACCCACAGGCCCCAGGACCTGCCAAGGAGCAAGCACACTCTTGCTGAAGGAAAAACCCTGGAAGAGGATATGCCCTTATCGATAGACGATCTTATAGGAGTAACGCAAAACCTGAGAGTTGTGAAGGAACGATAGATGTTGTTTGGCTTGCAGAATCTATGGATTTATCCGAACTTGGTTCGTCGACAAGAGAAATTCTGCAATGCTTGTGAGGATGACCGAGTGTTAGAATGCGAGATTCACTAAACCGTATACAGGGTAATGATTTGGGTGCGGGATGGATTGATCACCATACCGACTTACTCTTATTATTCGCCTTGCTATATGGGATGGTAAATCTGAGTGACTTACCTATAGTAGAGAGACGACGATCAAAACTCTTTTTAAACCTTAGAATGGTATAAGTATTTTTCCCTTGTACACGGCAGTTGTTGCCAACAGTAGGTTATACGGTGAGGATCAACCCAGACCCATTTCCTGCAGGAGAAACCATAAATGGTTGACCACCATGAGATATCGATAGTTGTTTAGTAATGGCGCCAGACCCGTCAGCTAAGAAGACCCAATCTCGGAATAACCTTACCAAGATGAAAGGACAGAAGAATTGAGGAAAAGGTTATGCCACTACCGGAAGAGCTCAGAGAAGGAATTTTCTGAGGATCTGAGAAGACCGACACTGTCAAGAATAAGGATGGAGTATATGAGTTTTGATGGAACAGTAACCATGCTTCTAAGGGTGGTAGCACCCCAGACCCCTGGGATGATCGATGGATTTTGAGGAAGACCCCAAACCCTAACCTATTTCTTGCTAGCCTCTCCGAATCTCGAGGACGAGATTCATTTTAAGGGTGGTAGGTTTGTAACATCCCAAAATTCTAAATTTTGGAATGTTATAATAAATAGATAGATTTGATTGATTGTTTGATTGATTGTCTGAAAGTGAGTGAATTCGAAACTTTTTGAAAGTTAAATGAGAGGGAATAAAAGGACTTTCCCAAACTTTCATATTTGCTTTCTGATCTCCGTGAATTCAAATTCTTTTCATCACAAAACCCTGGAGAGAAGATGACATGACTTCTTCCATTTATTTAAATGAAAGGGGTGTTTGAAAATATTTGAATTTCATTTGGAAATATTTCCAATTCTGAAACTTTATGCAACTCAATGATTTTCACGAGAGAAGATAAAATGACTTCTTCAAATTATATGAAATATGAGTTGGGAGTTTCAAAGAATTAAATTCAAAGTTCTTTTGAATTTATTTTCAATTTGGAGTTATTTGAGTTTTATTCAAATTATTTTTCTCCAAAAATAAAATATATGGAAATTAGGGTAACATGATTCCCTACAATAAAAAATTGGAGAAGAATTAATTTGAAATCATTTTGGTATTTTTAAAATGATTTTTATTGAGTTTTTATTAGACCAGTAGCACTCTTTGATTTATCTGAATTTGTGTGGATTTTATTTGAAGTTATAAAAATGTTCATGTTGTAGAAAATCTTTTTCTGAAAATTTTGATATATTATATGCCTATATAATAATTTTAGTTATTTTGGTTTTATTATTTTAAGTTCTCTGGAAAAAAAGTTTATTAAAAAATAAAAAATAAAAGGAGCTCCCCTCCGCTGAACTGGGCCGGCCCAACAGCCGTGGCCCAGCGCACCAGCGTGCCCCGCTCGTCTCCGACTCCCGCACGGGAGCACCGCCGCCGGAGTCCGGCCGGACTCCGCGTCCTCCTCGCCTGACCCCTCCTCCACGCCACCTCCTCCCCCCCTTAAATAACGAGGCCCCGGGCCCCGTTCCTCTCCTCCCCGCTGCTCACAGCCGCGCCTCGCGCCGCATCTCTCGCTGCCGGCGAGATCCGCCGAGCTCCGCCCGAAGCCGCCTCTGTAGCCGCCGACGACCACCGCCGTCGCCACCACCGCACCCGCCGCCCCTCCCCGTCCACTCCGCCCTCGCCGTAGGCCACCAGAGCCGCCGCTCCGGTCAAGCCCGAGCCGCCGCCGCCGTCTTCTTGGACGCCGACGAACGCCGCCGCCACCGTCGGGTTTTCTTCCCTTGAACTGGTAATTACCGCCCCGGTTCACCGGTTTTATTTAGGGTTTTTTTTCTTTGGTTTTCCGTTTAAAAACCGGTTTTTCTTTTAAAACTAGTTACTTAGTAAACGTTTGCTGGTTAGGTATAGAAAACGAACTTTCGCCTTTTAGTTTTTTTCTTTTTCTGTAATTTCGGCCAGGGACCTGGATGTGAATACTTTATTTATAGAATAGTCCATGTTCTTCAAACAAGCACAACTTCTTACCCGTTTATCCAAATCCAACGAAACCAACGCTCACATCTTCGTTATGATCTCCTCTATCCAGTAATCCAACTCAAACATGTTTTTGAAAAGTTTAAAATTTGAATTAGAGCAGATTTGAATTCAAACTTCGTTTGATCATAACTTGAGTTTCGTAGCTCCGTTTGAGTTGATTCTTTTTGCAAATCGAAGCTCTTGACCTAAACCTTCTGATAAGGCCAAATTCACATAATTTTCGTACTGTTAGAAATAGTTTTATGTTGCAAGAGCTATTTGCTTGGTTTTGATGTTTTCCGAATTGTCTTCTTCGATCTTTTGAGTGATTGCTTATGTGTGGTTACTATTGCTTGCTTACGATAGGTTGACCGGAGTGTGATGAGTAGAACTATCAAGAGTTATGAGTGCGAATCATCTTCATCAACATTGCAGGCAAGTTCACACTTTGATCATACCTCTTTCATACCCAGTTTTTATTGCATTAGATCAACCTCAAACATTGCATGATTAGGATCTAATTAAATTGTGGGTATTGGGAAGTAGTTGATGAGGTAGGAACCTATTGCCCTGCATTCAAACCTTGGGAGTTACTTTTACGTTATGCTTACATGGCCATGCTATGCTCGTAGACGTGGATTGGGTTTTGAGAGTATCCATGACAGATGTGAGATTGTTAATTAATGGTTTACTTAAGGTGGCAACTTAAACACACATCTGGGTGGATTGAGGCACCTGGTTATTCTAGGATTGCCTGTCTAGGCACCTGGGTAATCCAGGACTTGCCTGTTTTCTTTTGGACCGCCACCCAGGCTCAAAGGGATCATGAGATTTTTCAAACTAGAAACTTCCGTGTGCAGCCACAAGCCATTATGGGCTCTGGCATAGTTGATTAAGTCGTGCGAACTCTTACAGGGTAGACTAGCAGATGTAGGGGAAAGTAGGTGTACCGGTCTATCCATCGTAAGGTGCTAGCGCTTCTGAAAGACTGTGTCTCGGTCATCCGTTTCTCAAACACCATGTAGTGCGAGAAATCCAACGGAGGCGATCGAGTCTTGTGGGGAAAAGTGCGCAAACCTCTGCAGAGTGTATAAACTAATCATGATTAGCCGTGTCCCCGGTTATGGACATCTTGAGTATCTAGTTCTTGGATTATCCTGTTGATCTCATCACGTTACTTTAAATGAATATTGTTGGGTTTAATGATGTTACTTAATTGGGATTGAGAATGCTGTCAACCATTCTCAATGTTCAACAACCACCATGATAGTTAATTAAAATGTATTCCTTTGCAGTAGGGAAAAATTGGCTTTTCGCAAAAACCTTATAACCATAGAGCTTTTCCACCAGCCAAATATGCATGTAGTGATAGCCTTTATTCATCATTCTCTATGGTGTGAATTTGCCAGTACATTCAATGTACTGACCCTCTGTGGCTGCAACGTCTCATGTTGCAGGATTATCTTACGACGAGTAAGTGATACGTTAGGGTTACGATTTCTACACTCAACTTTGCCGTTGGTGTTGATGGGAATCCACAACCTTGTTACTTCTGCTATTTTGGATTTGAGGTAATAGTATTTACGTTACTTTTACATGTGATTTACCTTTGTTATAAATCCTCGAGTACTGTGTGTGTCAGCATACCGATCCAAGGATGACACTTAAGCACAAAGACTTGACCCATTCGGGTCGGGTCGCTACAAACTATCAGGTACGAAGTTCATGATAAATTTAAGTTCAATTAATCATATTACTTAAGAACTCCCACTTAGAAAGACATCCCTCTAATCCTCTAAGTGATCACGTGATCCAAATCAACTAAACCATAACCGATCATCACGTGAAATGGAGTAGCTTTCAATGGTGAACATCACTATGTTGATCATATCTATTATATGGTTCATGCTCGACCTTTTGGTCTCAGTGTTCCGAGGCCATATCTGCATATGCTAGGCTTGTCAAGTTTAACCTAAGTATTCTGCGTGTGCAAAACTGGCTTGCACCCGTTGTAGATGGACGTAGAGCTTATCACACCCGATCATCACGTGGTGTCTGGGCACGACGAACTTTGGCAAAGGTGCATACTCACGGAGAACACTTTTATCTTGAAATTTAGTGAGAGATCATCTTATAATGCTACCGTCAATCAAAGCAAGATAAGATGCATAAAAGATAAACATCACATGCAATCAATATAAGTGATATGATATGGCCATCATCATCTTGTGCTTGTGATCTCCATCTCCGAAGCACCGTCATGATCACCATCGTCACCGGCACGAAACCTTGATCTCCATCGTAGTATCGTTGTCGTCTCGCCAATCTTATGCTTCCACGACTATCGCTACCGCTTAGTGATAAAGTAAAGCATTACAGGGTGATTGCATTGCATACAATAAAGCGACAACCATATGGCTCCTGCCAGTTGCCGATAACTCGGTTACAAAACATGATCATCTCATACAATAAAATTTAGCATCATGTCTTGACCATATCACATCACAACATGTCCTGCAAAAACAAGTTAGACGTCCTCTACTTTGTTGTTGCAAGTTTTACGTGGCTGCTACGGGCTTAGCAAGAACCGTTCTTACCTACGCATCAAAACCACAACGATAGTTTGTCAAGTTGGTGTTGTTTTAACCTTCGCAAGGACCGGGCGTAGCCACACTGGTTCAACTAAAGTTGGAGAAACTGACACCCGCCAGCCACCTATGTGCAAAGCACGTCGGTAGAACCAGTCTCCGTAAGCATACGCGTAATGCCGGTCCAGGCCGCTTCATCCAACGATACCGCCAAACCAAAGTATGACATGCTGGTAAGCAGTATGAATTATGACCCACAACTCACTTGTGTTATACTCGTGCATATAACAACAACGCATTAAACCTGGCTCGGATGCCACTATTGGGGAACGTAGTAATTTCAAAAAAATTCCTACACACATGCAAGATCATGCTGATGCATAGAAACGAGAGGGGAGAGTGTTGTCCACGTACCCTCATAGACCGAAAGCGGAAGCGTTAGCACAACACGGTTGATGTAGTCGTACATCTTCACGATCCGACCGATCAAGTACCGAACGTACGGCACCTTTGAGTTCAACACACGTTCAGCCCGATGACGTCCCTCGAACTCCGATCCAGGCGAGTGTTGAGGGAGAGTTTCGTCAGGACGATGGCGTGGCGACGATGTTGATGTTCTACCGACGCAGGGCTTCGCCTAAGCACCGCTACAGTATTATCGAGGTGGACTATGGTGGAGGGGGGCACCGCACACGGCTAAGAGATCAATGATCAATTGTTGTGTCTCTAGGGTGCCCCCTGCCCCCGTATATAAAGGAGCATGGGGGGTGTGGCCGGCCAAGGGAGAGGGCGCGCCAGGAGGAGTCATACTCCCACTGGGAGTAGGACTCCCCTCTTTCCTAGTTGGATTAGGACTTGAGGGGGAAGGAGTGGAGGAGAAGGAAGGAAGGGGGGCGCCGCCCCCCTCTCCTTGTCCTATTCGGACTAGGGGAGGGGCGTGTGGCCAGCCCTTGCGTCCTCTCCTCTCTTCCACCTTGGCCCACTAAGGCCCATTTGATTCCCGGGGGGTTCCAGTAACCTCCTGGTACTCCCGTAAAATCCCGATTTTACCCGGAACACTTCCGATATCCAAACATAGGCTTCCAATATATCAATCTTCATGTCTCGATCATTTCGAGACTCCTCGTCATGTCCGTGATCACATCCGGTACTCCGAACAACCTTCGGTACATCAAAACATATAAACTCATAATATAACTGTCATCGTAATGTTAAGCATGCAGACCCTACGGGTTCAAGAACTATGTAGACATGACCGAGACACGTCTCCGGTCAATAAGCAATAGCGAAACCTGGATGCTCATATTGGCTCCTACATATTCTACGAAGATCTTTATCGGTCAGACCGCATAACAACATACGTTGTTCCCTTCGTCATCGGTATGTTACTTGCCAGAGATTCGGTCGTCGGTATCTCAATACCTAGTTCAATCTCGTTACTGGCAAGTCTCTTTACTCTTTCCGTAATACATCATCCCGCAACTAACTCATTAGTTGCAATGCTTGCAAGGCTTAAGTGATGTGCATTACCGAGAGGGCCCAGAGATACCTCTCCGACAATCGGAGTGACAAATCCTAATCTCGAAATACGCCAACCCAACAAGTACCTTCAGAGACACCTGTAGAGCACCTTTATAATCACCCAGTTACGTTGTGACGTTTGGTAGCACACAAAGTGTTCCTCCGGTAAACGGGAGTTGCATAATCTCATAGTCATATGAACATGTATAAGTCATGAAGAAAGCAATAGCAACATACTAAACAATCGTGTGCTAAGCTAACGGAATGGGTCATGGCAATCACATCATTCTCCTAATGATGTGATCCCATTAATCAAATGACAACCCATGTCAATGGCTAGGAAACTTAACCATCTTTGATCAATGAGCTAGTCAAGTAGAGGCATACTAGTGACACTCTATTTGTCTATGTATTCACACATGTATTATGTTTCCGGTTAATACAATTCTAGCATGAATAATAAACATTTATCATGATATAAGGAAATAAATAATAGCTTTATTATGGCCTCTAGGGCATATTTCCTTCAGTCTCCCACTTGCACTAGAGTCAATAGTCTAGATTACACAGTAATGATTCTAACACCCATGGAGCCTTGGTGCTGATCATGTTTTGCTCGTGGAAGAGGCTTAGTCAGCGGGCCTGCAACATTCAGATCCGTATGTATCTTGCGAATTTCTATGTCTCCCACCTAGACTAGATCCCGGATGGAATTGAAGCATCTCTTGATGTGCTTGGTTCTCTTGTGAAATCTGGATTCCTTCACCAAGGCAATTGCACCAGTATTGTCACAAAAGATTTTCATTGGACCCGATGCACTAGGTATGACGCCTAGATCGGATATGAACTCCTTCATCCAGACTCCTTCATTTGCTGCTTCCGAAGTAGCTATGTACTCCGCTTCACATGTAGATCCCGCCACGACGCTTTGTTTAGAACTGCACCAACTGACAGCTCCTCCGTTCAATGTAAACATGTGTCCGATTTGCGATTTAGAATCGTCCGGATCAGTGTCAAAGCTTGCATCAACGTAACCATTTACGATGAGCTCTTTGTCACCTCCATAAACGAGAATCATATCCTTAGTCCTTTTCAGGTACTTTAGGATGTTCTTGACCGTTGTCCAGTGATCCACTCCTGGATTACATTGGTACCCTCCTGCTAGACTTATAGCAAGGCACACATCAGGTCTGGTACACAGCATTGCATACATGATAGAGCCTATGGCTGAAGCATAGGGAACATCTTTCATTTTCTCTCTATCTTCTACAGTGGTCGGGCATTGAGTCTTACTCAACTTCACACCTTGTAACACATGCAAGAACCCTTTCTTTGCTTGATCCATTTTGAACTTCTTCAAAACTTTGTCAAGGTATGTTCTTTGTGAAAGTCCAATTAAGCATCTTGATCTATATCTATAGATCTTAATGCCCAATATGTAAGCAACTTCACCAAGGTCTTTCATTGAGAAACTCTCATTCAAGTATCCCTTTATGCTATCCAGAAATTCTATATCATTTCCAATCAGCAATATGTCATCCATATATAATATCAGAAATGCTACAGAGCTCCCACTCACTTTCTTATAAATACAGGCTTCTCCAAAAGTCTGTATAAAACCAAATGCTTTGATCACACTATCAAAGCGTTTATTCCAACTCCGAGAGGCTTGCACCAGTCCATAAATGGATCGCTGGAGCATGCACACTTTGTTAGCTCCCTTTGGATCGACAAAACCTCCCGGTTGCATCATATACAACTCTTCTTCCAGAAATCTATTCAAGAATGCAGTTTTGACATCCATCTGCCATATTTCATAATCATAAAACGCGGAAATTGCTAACATGATTCAGACAGACTTAAGCATCGCTATGGGTGAGAAGGTCTCATCATAGTCAATCCCTTGAACTTGTCGAAAACCTTTCGCAACAAGTCGAGCTTTGTAGACAGTAACATTACCGTCAGTGTCAGTCTTCTTCTTGAAGATCCATTTATTCTCAATTGCTTGCCGATCAACGGGCAAGTCAACCAAAGTCCACACTTTGTTCTCATACATGGATCCCATCTCAGATTTCATGGCTTCAAGCCATTTTGCGGAATCTGGGCTCACCATTGCTTCTTCATAGTTCATAGGTTCATCTTGATCTAGTAGCATGACTTCCAAAATAGGATTACTATACCACTCTGGTGCGGATCTTACTCTGGTTGATCTACGAAGATCAGTAGCAACTTGATCTGACGTTTCATGATCATGATCATTAACTTCCTCACTAGTTGGTGTAGGTGTCACAGAAACCAATTTCTGTGATGTACTACTTTCCAATAAGGGAGCAGGTACAGTTACCTCATCAAGTTCTACTTTCCTCCCACTCACTTCTTTCATTAGAAACTCCTTCTCTAGAAAGGATCCATTCTTGGCAACGAATGTCTTGCCTTCGGATCTGTGATAGAAGGTGTACCCAACAGTCTCCTTTGGGTATCCTATGAAGACACATTTCTCCTGATTTAGGTTCGAGCTTATCAGGTTGAAGCTTTTTCACATAAGCATCGTAGCCCCAAACTTTAAGAAACGACAACTTTGGTTTCTTGCCAAACCACAGTTCATAAGGCGTCGTCTCAACGGATTTTGATGGTGCCCTATTTAACGTGAATGCGGTCGTCTCTAAAGCATAACCCCAAAACGATAGCGGTAAATCTGTAAGAGATATCATATATCGCACCATATCAAGTAAAGTGTGATTATGACGTTCGGACACACCATTATGTTGTGGTGTTCCGGGTGGCGTGAGTTGCGAAACTATTCCGCATTGTTTCAAATGTAGACCAAACTCGTAACTCAAATATTCTCCATGATCAGATCGTAGAAACTTTATTTTCTTGTTACGATGATTTTCAACTTCACTATGAAATTCTTTGAACTAAATGTTTCATACTTATGCTTCATTAAGTAGATATACCCATTGAAAGTGCGTTATATCGACTAGAGGGGGGTGAATAGGCGATTTTTATGAAAGTCCTCAAATCGTGGAAGTTATGAAGACAAACGACAGAAATAAACCTATTACCCTGCAGCGGAAGGTAGACTACACTAGGCAAGCCATAGTCAAGTATTCAATAGAGTGAAAGCACAATGACTAAGAGCAGCAATGTAATAAGGATCAAGTAGGAAGAAATTATGAAGCCAAACAGAACACGCAGTCACTCAGTGAAGATAAAAGATAATGCAATCATACAATGTCTTCACAAGGAGTAACAATACGTAAAGAGAAGGGAAGGATGAAACCAGTGACTTGTTGAAGACAATGATGTGTTGGACCAGTTCCAGTTGCTGTGACAACTATACGTCTGGTTAGGGCGGCTAGGTATTTAAACCTGAGGACACACAATCCCGGACACCCAGTCCTGAACACGCAGCTCAGGACACCCAGTCCTCACCGTATTCCCCTTGAGCTAAGGTCACACAGACCTCACCCAATCACTCTGGTAAGTCTTCAAGGTAGACTCCCAAACCTTCACAGACTTTGTTCACCGGCGATCCACAATGTCTCTTGGATGCTCAGAACGCGACGCCTAACCGGCTAGAGGATGCACAGTCCTCAAGTGTAATAAGTCTTCAGATCACACAGACAAGAAGACTTAAGTGATGCCTAATTCTCTTTGGCTTTGGGTGGTTAGGGCTTTATCCTCGCGAGGAATTCTCTCTCAAATGCTTCGAGGTGGGTTGCTCTCAAACGACAAAAGCCGTACACTAACTCTAAGCAGCCAACCGTTTATGGTTGTAGGGGTGGGCTATTTATAGCCACTAGGCAACCCGACCTGATTTGTCCGAAATGACCCTGGGTCACTAAGTAACTGACACATGTTCCAATGGTCAGATTTCAAACTCACATAGCAACTTTACTTGGGCTGCAAGCAAAGCTGACTTGTCCGACTCTGGACAAGATTCGCTCTCATAGTCTTCACTCGAAGACATAGGTTTTGGTTAGGCATCACTTCAGTCATTCTGACTGGTTCTCTTGGACCCCAATTAACAGTATGGTGGTTCCTATGACTCAACAAAGAAGAAAAGGAACTACGAAAGATCTAAGTCTTCCAGCTCCATAGGATTCATGTGATGTCTTCTCTTGTCATAGTCTTCAATGTGAATATCTTAATATACCACCTTTGACTTCAATGTCTTCATACATTTTTAGGGGTCATCTCTGGTAGGAAAACCGAATCAATGAGGGACTTCTACCTGTGTTATCCTGCAATTCTCACAAACACATTAGTCCCTCAACTAAGTTTGTCGTCAATACTCCAAAACCAACTAGGGGTGGAACTAGATGCACTTACAATCTCCCCCTTTTTGGTGATTGATGACAAACTAGTTGAAGTTTTCAACGGGAATATAATATGTGAAATTGTAAAGGATAAGGAATTGTCTTCATAAGTTGCAAGGGCTCCCCCTGAAGATGTGCATATAAGTAATTTGCTTTTGGAATGCAAATGCACATGGCAGGTTGTGCTTGTGGAGATCCTCTTCAACTTATGATGACAATCCACTATGCATGTGAAGGTATGTGAAGATAATGATATGTATAATGGAAAATGGACGTCTGCAAAATGTTCTAAGTGCGGAATTTATCATCGCATTACAAGGTGGCAAATAACTAGCAGACGACCATCGAGTTTTAATTGTTACAACTCAAAGAACCAAATGTATCAAAACGAGAGTTGTAAACACGAAGCAAAATCTAAAGCACCCGCCCATATGGACCCGCTTGAAGACTATCAAACTCAGCTTCTCCCCTTTTGTCAGTAAGGACCAAAAAGGTTTGAAGACATAGAGCATCTACTCGTTCCCATGAAGAGTAGGTGAAGCAGCAGGGTCGTTGGTGGTGTTTGGCGGTGCAGAAGAGCTTGGAGCAGAGTCGAAGCGTGATGAAGGAGGTGGCGGTGAAGTAGCATCGTCTTCATCCTCGATCACTCTGGCATTCATAGTTGCAGTAGAGGAAGAGAACTCAGAGTCTTCAAGAGATGGAGTTCGTCGCAGCACTGCCCTTCGAGGAGGTGTGGAGTCAAACTTGAAGCGCTCAGTGAAGCCATCCTCTTGAAGATCATCTTCAGAACACATCAGTGTCAGCCCTTTCCATGTGCGGCGAGAGGTTTCATGGGCAACAAAAGCATTCTTGGTGGCAAGTTTGCGAATGCGATTAACATCCACCAAGAGGCTTTGCATTTGACGCTTCAGCCAGTCATGATGCCTATCCTGTTTCTGATGAAGAGCCACAAGAAGCTCTCGGTCATTGAGAACACGAGTGCGCTTCTTGGGTCGTGGAGCAGTTGTACTGTCAGTGGCTTCAGTGAGAGCAGGATGCGGTGCACGTGTAGTGCCAGCCAAAGGATACACACGAGTGACTGCTTCAACTCCTTCAATGTTCTGAGAAAAACTTTGATGCTCCGCATTCTGAAGACTTAGAGGTTCCTTGGCAGGCTCAGGATAGATGGCTTCAATAGACATATCCACACCAGGCAGAAAAATCCGATGATTGCGAGCAGATGGCTGATATTAGATAGCAGAGTGAAGTTTGATCAGCCGCATTATCCATGGGGCGTAGAACTTCAAGCCAAAAAGATCAGAGCCTGATGCAGCAAGTTGGCGAATGAAGAAGTCCTGTGCATTGAAGCATTTTTCATGAAGAATATAGAAGACCAAAGCCTTCATTGCACCTTCAAGCTTGGCATGTGGAGAGTGCCCTTTGATGGGCTAGAGAGTTCGCCTTATGATGTGATAAATAGTCCTTGGCAGATACTCTAGGTCTTCAACAAAGAACTCTTTGGGATATGCAGCATCTTGGGGTAATGGCTTCATCATACTGAGCATCTGACTCATGTTAGGTTCAGGCTTCTGAAAGATGCTCTCCACAGCTTCACTGTGAAGTTGACAGCCAGATTCATAGAGATCTTCGGGAGTGGGCAGACCAGTGAGCTCAATGATGTCAAAGGCTTTGGCTTCGTGATGAATGTTTCCTGTCATCCACTCCAGGACCCAAGTCTTCGGATCTCTGTTATACCCGCGGATGTGAAGTGTGGCATAGAATTGGGGCAGCAACTCTTCATTCCAATGCTCTTGGTCAGTGACGAATGACAGCAATCCAACTTCTTTGAAGCAATCCAGAGCTTCTTCCAGACAGGGCAGACCAGCTATAGCTTCAATGTCAAGATGCTTGTGTGGGAAGATGCGACCTTGATTGTATAGAATGCAGGAGTAATAGCTTCGCTGCGGATAGCTCCAGAACCGATCAGATGATATTCTTTCCCTTGAGTAGGGGTTCCTGGAGCTATTGAAGAATGTGTTGCCTACTCTGAAGCCATTGATATTGAAGGATCCAGGTGCTGATGCAGGACCTGGGAACCTGGGCAATCTTGGGATTGGCTTCTGTACCTGAGGCCTGTGCTCAACATGATAGTCGAACTGTGGACCGGCAGCAGGTGTAGGAACAGAAGCGATGGGATCAGTGGCTTCGCTGACTTCTGATGCTTTTGTTGGGGAGGGCTCCACATTAGCTTCAGCCATGACAGCGTCAGTGGCTTCATTGGTGGTGGTGGTGGCAGCCTCAAGGTTTTCAACCTCCACTTGACGAGCTGGAGGGTCGGTCACAATCACGTTCTCCTCGAGAACCGCTTCTTGGTGGGACAGGGGAGTAGCAGCTTGTGGGACTTCTTCTTCATCGGCTGATGCAGCCAGAATGTCTTCAGCAGTTTCAGCTTCAGACGTAGAGACTGGAGGCCTAGGTCCTTTGCGAAGCCTGCGCAACACAGGCGACGCCTGTGTAGTTGGAGTTGGCTGGGCCTCAAAGTCTTCTTCCTCTTGTGGGCGATCAGCCCATGAAGCATCCTGATCGATTGGCGTCAGAGGACGACCAATGCTGATGAGTTCGCTGTGCTCGAGCTGAGGAAGGACTGCACCATCTTCTACATGGTCATGTTGACAAATGTCTTCAGCAACGATGGGATCAGCTGCTAGAAAGTCTTCAGCTTCATGAGCCTCTGTGAAAGCAGGCTCATGGATTGTCAGTTGGCGTTCAGCGTCAGGATGAACCATGGAAATGGGTTCAACTATCAAAGGCTCTGTGGGAGCAGCCCGCTCTTTCTTGGTCTTCCTCTTTTTCTTGGAGGGGGCGGTAGGAGAGGCTTCAGGATGTTTCCTCTTCCTGGCTTCAGCCTCAACGGTCCTTGTCTTCTTGAGCTCTGAAGCGGTTAACCGGCTTTTTGGCTTCGAGCCAGTCATTCTAGTTGGGAAGACAATGGGATCTGCTTCCTGCCTTGGTGCGTCAGGTTCAGCCGTAGCGGGCTTCTTCATCTTCTTTGCGGCCATCCTGGGGTCGATGCCAGGACGCCCAAGGGCCTTGCGCTTCTCAGCCTCATTGTAGGCCTACACAATTTGTCAGCCAGAACCTTCATGCGCTCACGAGAACCCTAAGCTTCTGCACGTTTCTTGAGAAAGGCTTCCTTGAGCTCGTGCAGCATAATCTTGAAGTTCTTCACCTCTTGCACGCTGAGCTTGGCCATATGCTTCTTGAACTGAGCCTTTTCATAGTCAATCTTTTGCTTCAGTTCAACAATGCGCTGGGCGATAGCTAACTCGGAAGCAATGGCGCCATGGAAGGCGACACTGAGGCCAATGGGTAGTTGCAGATCGTCGAAGTTGATGTTTGGCATGTCAAACCATTCATCAATGAAGTTGTGGATGATTGTTACATCAAAGAGAGGCAGATCATTGAAGATTTCTGCTTCTTCTTTGCTCTTGATGAGTTGCTCAAGAGCGTCATCTGCAAGATCTTCATCACTTGATAGATCAATGGCATCATTGTGCAGAATGGCAGCAGCTGTTAGCTCTTGGCCGGTGTGTGGCAGAGGCATCTTGACCTTCTATGGCTTGGAGATGCATGACAAATCTTCAGACTGCACACTGTCTTCAGGAGGTGCAGTTGCTAGTGGCTTCGCCAGTGAGAGTTTTGGAGCAGAGGCAGGCTTTGAAGCTTTTGGCTGCTTCTTTGGCTTCGATGCTGCAGGCGCTTCATCTGATTCAGCGTCATCTGCAGGCTCGTTCACGGTTGTCCCTTGAACCAAGATATGGGTGATGAGACCTTCAAGGTTGTAGAAAGGACCGACGACATTGGGTTCTGCATCACATGTGCTGTCAGCCCTTGGAGCAGAAGGACCAGGGTTGAAGTCTGGTCCCAATGTCTTCTTCTTTTGCTTTGCTGAGTTCTGGGAAAACTGGAAGTTGCGCTTGAACAGAATGTCGTCACGACACCATAGCAGGGACGATGGGTCAGCATCCGAAGGTTGTGGTCCACGGACCATGCAGGGATAGAAGCCTTGTTCAATGGCTTCATCTCTGGTCCTGGGTTGAAGATTTTTGTAGAGGATGTCTCCCCATGGTCGCTTGATGGCATTCTTTTCAGCATATTCCTTGGTCACAAATCTGTACTTGAACCACTGTTCTGCCCAATAGCGTCGAATCCATTGGATTCGTGTCTTGCGCTGATTGTAATCCTCTTCAAGATCTGTCTTGTACAGCTCTGAGAGGTCATCGGGCAGATCTCTTGATGTTTCTCCTCGACGCTTTCTGCCACCCTTCCTTGCTGATTTTTCTGAAGCCATGAACCTTAATCTGGAAGGCTTCAATATGTTCAGAGGCTTCAAAGGTTTTCGTGCTGGACAAACAGGAACTGGCTTCGGGAGAATTTATGTGATGCTGTAAGAATTCTGCAAATGAATGCAGACTATGAGAACCAAAGGATTCTCCCACGGACATGTACCTGTGACAGCATTAAGGTGCAAGGGAAGGGGAAGAGGTCATATGCATTCTCAGAAGATTTTGAAGATAAATCAATTTAGAAGACATTGACCTCATCATGCGAAGACATTCACTCATAGATAAGGAGTTGGTTCCAGATTTGTACGAATCCACGGATCAGTACAAGTGAGGAATCTAACTACTTTGTGAAGCATAAGTGAATATACTAGGCATGTTATGAGATGCAGTATGAAAGGGATCCAACTTGTGTGAATAGAAACTGCTTGTGGTAGAAAGTGATAAAGCTATAGGATCAAAGGGGGTCGTAAAAAGGAGGTTTTATTTACCACACGAAGAACTGCTAGACGGAGTGGAAGAGGAGGCCGAGCAGTTCAATCTTCCGTGCCCTAACTTGGCGACGGAGGACACCTACGGCGACGGTGGAGAGGACGATGTCCGCGGTCGGCGTGAAGACGGTGTCGGAGAGGTTGCGGCAGCGAAGCGCTTCGTCGCCGGCATCGTCGAGTGCTAGCGGTGGCGCTAGGGTTCGTGCGAGAGTGGAAGAAGAGATAATGACTGTGGTGAGGCGTGTGTTTATAGGTACAGGGGCGGCACTGCGTTATTACACAGGAGCCCCTGGCGATTCACATCTGATGGGCACGTGGCCGTCATGCAGCATATCGGGGGTTGTTCCATGTCCCACGCACGCCTGGATTGTCGGGTGGTCGTTCCCACTTCTCCGGGTTTCAGGTAAAGGAATGAGCATTGAAAATAGACTTAATGGTTGTCTCTGTATCTTCTGCTGACAAGGACGCAGAGAAGACATTTGACAGTTTCAATAGAATGCATATGATTTGGAGAGATAGAGTCTGAGATAGAAAGCATAGAGAGGTTAGGGTCCGATCACATTCACTTAGTTCAAAAGATTCAACAAGAAGACATAGCTATAAGTGAATGCTGTAGAGGACAGAACACTAGTATATGTATATATATAATCAACATAGTGAAGATAATCATGAAGACATATTGAGATTGAAGCCAAACCAAATGTGAAGACATAGCTAATGTAACACCATGAGTGAAGCACTTCAAACAGAAAGTTTGGTGGTGGCGTTACCCACCGTATAGGAAGTATTAGACCCAGACACGGCGCACAATTATCGTGGTGCTCTGAAGTCAAATTTCACATTAATGTATTCACACTTGGAATGTATGTCTTCATTGATTGAAGATATACTTTTCTTCGTGTGTTGCACATCTAAGTCATCAATATGCATAAGTGTTAGGATGTGTGCCTAATCACAGGACATTTGAGGATTCCAAGATATTTAGCTCACACCGTAACTTGCAAAATCTCTTCTCATCCAAGGGCTTGGTAAAGATATCTGCCAATTGCTCTTCAGTGTTGACGTGTATGATATCAATATCTTCCTTCACAACATGATCTCTGAGAAAGTGATGACGAATTTCAATGTGCTTTGTCTTCAAGTGCTGAACTGGGTTGTTGGCAATCTTGATGGCGCTTTCATTGTCGCAGTAGAGTGGCACTTGCTTCAGATGAATGCCATAGTCCTTGAGTGTTTGCTTCATCCACAGAAGCTGAGCGCAGCAAGATCCAGCAGCAATGTATTCAGATTTAGCAGTGGAGAGAGATACACATTTCTGCTTCTTTGAAAACCAACATACAAGTGATCGTCCCAAAAAATGACATGTTCCTGATGTAGACTTGCGATCCACCTTGTCACCAGCATAATCAGCATCCGAGAATCCAACCAGATCAAACTCTGAGCCCTTTGTATACCATAATCCTAGAGTTGGGGTGTGAGCCAAATATCGAAGAATTCGCTTCACAGCTAAGTGATGCAACTCCTTTGGTGCCGCTTGGAATAGAGCACACATGCAAACACTAAGCATAATATCTGGCCTAGATGCACATAGATAAAGTAAAGAACCAATCATGGAGCGGTATACCTTTTGATCGAACTCTTTAGCATTGTCGTCGGGACCCAGATGATGTTTGGCTGGCATTGGCGTCGTGAAGCCTTTGCAGTCTTGCATACCAAACTTCTTCAGGCAATCTTTGAGATACTTATCTTAAGATATGAAGATGCCGTTGCGTTGCTGTCGTATTTGGAGACCGAGGAAGAACTTCAGCTCTCCCATCATGGACATCTGATATTGCTCTTGCATCATATATCCAAACTCTTCACTGTACCTCTGATTGGTGCAGCCAAAGATAATGTCATCCACATATATTTGGCACACAAACAGTTCACCATCATATGTCTTCGTGAAGAGAGTGGGGTCGAGGGAACCAGGTATGAAGCCTTTGCTCTTCAGGAAGTATTTGAGTGTGTCATACCAAGCCCGAGGGGCTTGTTTGAGGCCATACAGTGCCTTGTTGAGCTTGTATACCATGTCAGGATGTTTTGGATCTTCAAAGCCAGGCGGTTGTGCAACATACACTTCTTCTTCAATCTTGCCATTGAGAAAAGCACTCTTCACATCCATTTGATATAGAAGTATGTTATGATGATTTGCATAGGCCAGCAGTATGCGTATGGCTTCAAGTCGAGCCACAGGAGCAAATGTTTCATCGAAGTCAATGCCTTCCACTTGAGTATATCCTTGAGCAACGAGGCGAGCTTTGTTTCTGACAACTTGACTATGCTCATCTTGCTTGTTGCAGTATATCCATTTGGTGCCAATTATGTTGTGCTTCCGAGGATCAGGACGCTTAACCAGTTCCCATACATTATTCAGCTCAAACTGTTGAAGCTCTTCTTCCATAGCTTGAATCCATTCAGGTTCCATGAAGGCTTCTTCAACTTTCTTGGGTTCTGTTATTGAGATGAATGCGAAGTGCCCACAGAAATTTGCCAGCTGAGTCGCCCTTGAATGAGTAAGCGGACCAGGTGCATTGATGCTATCAATCATTCTCTCAATCTGCACTTCATTGGCAACACGAGGATGTACAGGGCGAAGATTTTGCTCTTGCTGATCATTGTCATTATTAGTGGGATTGTCTTCAGACTGAGCATTGTCTTTAGGTTGATCAGGTGCGGAGATGATAAGTTCCTCTTTAGGTTGAGCTTCAAAGGGTATGATTTCTCCAGTTCCCATTAGCTTGATTGATTCGCTGGATGGAACTTCATCCAGCACATTTGCCAGGTGCTCTCTTTGTGAACCGTTAGTCTCATCAAATCGCACATCCACTGTTTCAACCACTTTATAGAGAAAGAGATTGAAGACTTTGTAGGAGTGCGAATCCTTTCCATATCCAAGCATAAAACCCTCATGTGCTTTTGGTGCAAATTTTGAAGTGTGATGTGGATCCTTGATCCAGCACCTGGCACCAAATACTCTGAAGTAATTGACATTTGGCTTCTTGCCAGTAAGGAGCTCATAAGATGTCTTGTTCAGAAGCTTGTGAAGATAAACACGATTGATTGTATGGCATGCAGTATCAATGGCTTTAGGCCAGAATTTTCTTGGGGTCTTGTATTCATCCAGCATCGTTCTGGCCATCTCAATGAGTGTTCTGTTCTTGCGTTCGACGATGCCATTCTGCTGTGGTGTGTACAGGGCTGAGAATTCATGTGTGATGCCCAAGGTATCAAGATATGTATCAAGGCCAGTGTTCTTGAATTCAGTGCCATTGTCACTTCTGATGTGCTTTATCTTGGCGCCATAATTGTTCATAGCTTGATTGGCGAAGCGTCTGAAGACATCCTGCACCTCAGTCTTGTAAAGGATTATGTGCACCCAAGTATATCTAGAATAATCATCAACAATAACAAAGCCATAGAGACAAGCAGTAGTAGTAAGAGTTGAGTAATGAGTGGGACCGAAAAGATCCATGTGGAGCAGTTCAAAGGGTCGAGTGGTTTTCATGATTGTCTTCGAGGGATGTTTGGCCCTCGTCATCTTCCCTGCTTCACAGGCACTGCATAAGTGATCTTTCTTGAACTTGACGCCCTCGATGCCTATGACATGCTTCTTCTTTGCAAGGGTGTGGAGGTTCCTCATGCCAGCATGCCCTAGCCTCCGATGCCAGAGCCAGCATTCTGAAGCCTTTGCTAGAAGACATATGGCAAGTTGTGGTCCTGCCGAAAAATCTACCACGTACAAATCATCTTTCCTATACCCTTCAAACACTAGAGACTTGTCAGATTCCATTAGTACAAGGCAATGATATTTTCCAAATATTACGATCATGTTCAAATCGCAAAGCATTGAGACGGACATTAAGTTGAAGCCAAGGGATTCAACAAGCATGACTTTCTCCATGTGTTGATCCTTTGAGATTGTAACTCTACCTAGACCCAATACCTTACTTTTACCAGTGTCAGCAAATGTGATGTGACTCTTGTCGGATGGACATAAGGTTGAGTCCATAAGAAGGCTTCTTTTGCCAGTCATGTGGTTGGTACACCCACTATCAATAATCCATTCTGAAGACGCTGGTGTCATACCCTACAGTGCAGTTAGGGGGATAGGCTTCACGAAGAGAATTGTGAAGCAGAAACATTTGACGAACCAGTGGGTTATGAAAGCTTAGATCCAGATTAGGACTGATAGGGAGAGTAGCAAGTGATTCAGGAATGAAGTACATAGTAAGACCATTCGGGCATTTGATCTTGCGCCCTACAAGATGTTTAAGGTCCCCAGCAATAGCGTCAAACGATTTTGGTTTTCTGCTGGAGACCTTTCCCTGCAAAAGAGAGTTAAGCTTTCTTAGCCACCCACATCTTCAAGGGTGGCTTAGAAGCAATAAGTCTAAGTGCAGCGTCTGAGAATTTTGGCTTTGGAGCCCTAGCAAAAAGTCTTGCAGGCGGACAATAGTACTCATAAGAATAAGCAGAATAGTTCTTGGTCTTATGAACATGGCGGTTTGATGAACCGCGCTCATATTCATAGGCCTGAGTACGGTTTCCCTGCAAAACATTTGTGTTAGTGCGACTCAGGTGAGTCCTCTGTCTGTATGAAGCCTTTGGACCGTATGAAGTCTGTGGTCTGAGGTTTGTCTTCTTCACGTGTGGTGTCATGATGACATTCACAGGAAGATTCTCCAGACACTTTTTCGGAACCCAGATCTTCTTCATAGGCGGTCCATTCCTGTAGTTAGTACCAATGTACCTGGCAAACACTTCACCATTTTGATTCTTAAACAGTTTATAGTTTGCATCAAAGGATTCATCAATGATAATGGGATTTGCACAAGAGAAGCCAGATAGATTGGATAGATCTGTTGAAGATTCCTTTGCAGCAACCCATGTGGTTTTAGGGTACTGCTCAGGTTTCCAGTAAGAGCCATCAGCATTCATTTTCCTTACGAACCCAACACCCTCTTTCCTCGGGTTTCGGTTCAAGATCTGCTTTTTGAGGACATCACATAGTGTCTGATGCCCTTTAAGACTTTTGTACATCCCTGTTTCAAGCAATGTCTTCAACCTAGCATTCTCATCAGCAATAGCAGTGGAATCCTCAGCAGAGGGGTTAGTTCCCACATCAACAGTTGAAGATATTGCAATAGTAGCAGCAGTAGAACATTCAGCAACAGTAGTAGCATTATCACGCTCAATGCACTTAAGACATGGTGGTTCAAATCCTTCCTGAGCGGAACTGATCTGTTTGGAGCGAAGTGACTCATTTTCTTTTTGAAGATCTTCATGAGTCGCTCTCAATTTCTCAAGATCTTGCTTCCTTTGAAGATAATCATAGGAAAGCTTTTCATGAGTTGTTGAGAGCGTTTCATGACGACTTTCAAGTTCCTCATACTTAACGTGAAGATTTTTTATATCTTCAATTAAGGACTCAAAACGAGTCATTTCAGCGCCTAACAGATCATCACTTTTGTCTAACAGTTTTTGAATATGTTCCATGGCTTTCTATTGTTTAGTTGCAATTTTAGCAAGTGTTTTGTAGCTGGGTTTTGAACCACAATCAGAGTCGTCGTCATTGGGTGTTTGATAGTGAGTAGTGTGTGTGTTTACCTTGGCACCGCGTGCCATGAAGCAGTAGGTAGGAGTGGAGTAGTCCTTGTCATTTGCATCGGTGTCGGTGATGAGGTCATTGTCTTCAGTGTTGAAGATGGACTTGGCAACGTATGCTGTAGCCAGACTTGCGATGCTAGAATCGGACTCCTCCTCAGACTCCACCTCCACCTCCTCAGAAGCGGACTCCTCCTCTGAATCCATTTCCTTGCCAACAAACGCACGTGCCTTGCCAGATGAGCTCTTCTTGTGTGATGAAGACTTTGAAGAAGACTTGGAAGAGGACTTTGAGTATTTCTTCTTCTTCTTGTCGTTAGAGTCATATTCCTTGCTCTTCTTCTTCTTTTTGTTCTCATTGTCCCACTGCGGACACTCAGAGATGAAGTGGCCAGGTTTCTTGCACTTGTGACATGTTTTCTTCTTGTAGTCATGAGCAGAAGCTTCATCATTCCTTGAGCTTGATCGGGAAGACTTTCTGAAGCCTTTCTTCTTGGTGAATTTTTGGAACTTCTTGACAAGCATAGCAAGTTCCCTTCCAAGGTCTTCAGGATCATCAGAACTGCTGTCAGATTCTTCTTCAGATGAGGAGACAGCTTTTGCCTTCAAGGCTCGAGTTCGCCCATAGTTTGGACTGTAGATATCTCTTTTCTCAGAAAGCTGAAACTCATGTGTGTTGAGCCTCTCAAGTATGTCAGACGGCTCGAGTGTCTTGAAATCAGGACGTTCTTGAATCATCAGGGCTAGGGTGTCAAACAAACTGTCAAGTGATCTCTGTAGTGTCTTGACGACTTCATGCTTGGTGATCTCAGTAGCGCCAAGGGCTTGAAGCTCATTCGTGATGTCATTGAGTCGATCAAATGTGAGCTGGACATTCTCATTGTCATTTCTCTTGAAGCGGTTGAAGAGGTTGCGAAGGACACTGATTCTCTGATCTCTCTGGGTTGAGACGCCTTCGTTGACCTTGGAGAGCCAGTCCCAGACTAGCTTAGATGTTTCCAAAGCACTCACGCGGCCATACTGTCCTTTGGTCAGATGACCACAGATGATATTCTTGGCAGTAGAGTCCAGTTGAACGAACTTCTTGACGTCAGCAGCAGTGACACCTTCTCCAGCCTTGGGAACGCCGTTCTTGACGACATACCATAGGTCGACGTCAATGGCTTCAAGATGCATACACATCTTATTCTTCCAGTAGGGATATTCAGTTCCATTGAAGACGGGGCACGCAGCGGAGACTTTGATTATCCCTGGTGGTTAAACCGAATCACACAGAACAAGGGAGTACCTTGCTCAGATATCAATTGAAAGTGTGTTATATCGACTAGAGGGGGGTGAATAGACGATTTTTATGAAAGTCTTCAAATCGTGGAAGTTATGAAGACAAACGACGGAAATAAACCTATTACCCTGCAGCGGAAGGTAGACTACACTAGGCAAGCCATAGTCAAGTATTCAATAGAGTGAAAGCACAATGACTAAGAGCAGCAATGTAGTAAGGATCAAGTAGGAAGAAATTATGAAGCCAAACAGAACACGCAGTCACTCAGTGAAGATAAAAGATAGTGCAACCATACAATGTCTTCACAAGGAGTAACAGTATGTAAAGAGAAGGGAAGGATGAAACCAGTGACTTGTTGAAGACAATGATGTGTTGGACCAGTTCCAGTTGCTGTGACAACTGTACGTCTGGTTAGGGCGGATAGGTATTTAAACCTAAGGACACACAGTCCCGGACACCCAGTCCTAAACACACAGCTCAGGACACCCAGTCCTCACCGTATTCCCCTTGAGCTAAGGTCACACAGACCTCACCCAATCACTCTGGTAAGTCTTCAAGGTAGACTCCCAAACCTTCACAGACTTCGTTCACCGGCGATCCATAATGATTCGGACAGACTTAAGCATCGCTATGGGTGAGAAGGTCTCATCGTAGTCAATCCCTTGAACTTGTCGAAAACCTTTCACAACAAGTCGAGCTTTGTAGACAGTAACATTACCGTCAGCGTTAGTCTTCTTCTTGAAGATCCATTTATTCTCAATTGCTTGCCGATCAACGGGCAAGTCAACCAAAGTCCACACTTTGTTCTCATACATGGATCCCATCTCAGATTTCATGGATTCAATCCATTTTGCGGAATCTGGGCTCACCATTGCTTCTTCATAGTTCGTAGGTTCATCATGATCTAGTAGCATGACTTCCAGAATAGGATTACTATACCACTCTGGTGCGGATCTTACTCTGGTTGATCTACGAAGATCAGTAGCAACTTGATCTGACGTTTCATGATCATCATCATTAACTTCCTCACTAGTTGGTGTAGGTGTCATAGAAAGCGATTTCTGTGATGTACTACTTTCCAATAAGGGAGCAGGTACAGTTACCTCATCAAGTTCTACTTTCCTCCCACTCACTTCTTTTGAGAGAACTCCTTCTCTAGAAAGGATCCATTCTTGGCAACGAATGTCTTGCCTTCGGATCTGTGATAGAAGGTGTACCCAACAGTCTCCTTTGGGTATCCTATGAAGACACATTTCTCCTGATTTGGGTTCGAGCTTATCAGGTTGAAGCTTTTTCACATAAGCATCGTAGCCCCAAACTTTAAGAAATGACAACTTTGGTTTCTTGCCAAACCACAGTTCATAAGGCGTCGTCTCAACGGATTTTGACGGTGCCCTATTTAACGTGAATGCGGCCGTCTCTAAAGCATAACCCCAAAACGATAGCGGTAAATCTGTAAGAGATATCATAGATCGCACCATATCAAGTAAAGTGCGATTATGACGTTCGGACACACCATTACGTTGTGGTGTTCCGGGTGGCATGAGTTGCGAAACTATTCCGCATTGTTTCAAATGTAGACCAAACTCGTAACTCAAATATTCTCCATGATCAGATCGTAGAAACTTTATTTTCTTATTACGATGATTTTCAACTTCACTATGAAATTCTTTGAACTAAATGTTTCAGACTTATGCTTCATTAAGTAGATATACCCATTGAAAGTGCGTTATATCGACTAGAGGGGGGTGAATAGGCGATTTTTATGAAAGTCTTCAGATCGTGGAAGTTATGAAGACAAACGACAGAAATAAACCTATTACCCTGCAGCGGAAGGTAGACTACACTAGGCAAGCCATAGTCAAGTATTCAATAGAGTGAAAGCATAATGACTAAGAGCAGCAATGTAGTAAGGATCAAGTAGGAAGAAATTATGAAGCCAAACAGAACACGCAGTCACTCAGTGAAGATAAAAGATAGTGCAATCATACAATGTCTTCACAAGGAGTAACAGTATGTAAAGAGAAGGGAAGGATGAAACCAGTGACTTGTTAAAGACAATGATGTGTTGGACCAGTTCCAGTTGCTGTGACAACTATACGTCTGGTTAGGGCAGCTAGGTATTTAAACCTGAGGACACACAGTCCCGGACACCCAGTCCTGAACACGCAACTCAGGACACCCAGTCCTCACCGTATTCCCCTTGAGCTAAGGTCACACAGACCTCGCCCAATCACTCTGGTAAGTCTTCAAGGTAGACTCCCAAACCTTCACAGACTTTGTTCACTGGCGATCCACAATGTCTCTTGGATGCTCAGAACGCGACGCCTAACCGGCTGGAGGATGCACAGTCCTCAAGTGTAATAAGTCTTCAAATCACACAGACAAGAAGACTTAAGTGATGCCTAATTCTCTTTGGCTTTGGGTGGTTAGGGCTTTATCCTCACGAGGAATTCTCTCTCAAATGCTTTGAGGTGGGTTGCTCTCAAACGACAAAAGCCGTACACTAACTCTGAGCAGCCAACCGTTTATGGTTGTAGGGGGTGGGCTATTTATAGCCACTAGGCAACCCGACCTGATTTGTCCAAAATGACCCTGGGTCACTAAGGAACTGACACGTGTTCCAACGGTCAGATTTCAAACTCACACGGCAACTTTACTTGGGCTGCAAGCAAAGCTGACTTGTCCGACTCTGGACAAGATTCGCTCTCATAGTCTTCACTCGAAGACATAGGTTTTGGTTAGGCATCACTTCAGTCATTCTGACTGGTTCTCTTGGACCCCACTTAACAGTACGGTGGTTCCTATGACTCAACAAAGAAGAAAGGGAACTACGAAAGATCTAAGTCTTCGAGCTCCATAGGCTTCATGTGATGTCTTCTCTTGTCATAGTCTTCAATGTGAATATCTTCATATACCACCTTTGACTTCAATGTCTTCATACATTTTTAGGGGTCATCTATGGTAGGAAAACCGAATCAATGAGGGACTTCTACCTGTGTTATCCTGCAATTCTCACAAACACATTAGTCCCTCAACTAAGTTTGCCGTCAATACTCCAAAACCAACTAGGGGTGGCACTAGATGCACTTACACCCATATCTGCTTAAATCATCTGTGAAGGTGAGAAAATAACGATATCCGCCACGAGCCTCAACATTCATCGGACCACATACATCTGTATGTATGATTTCCAACAAATCTGTTGCTCTCTCCATAGTACCGGAGAACGGCGTTTTAGTCATCTTGCCCATGAGGCACGGTTCGCAAGTACCAAGTGATTCATAATCAAGTGGTTCCAAAAAGTCCATCAGTATGGAGTTTCTTCATGCGCTTTATACCGATATGACCTAAACGGCAGTGCCACAAATAAGTTGCACTATCATTATCAACTCTGCATCTTTTGGCTTCAACATTATGAATATGTGTATCACTACTATCGAGATTCATCAAAAACAGACCACTCTTTAAGGGTGCATGACCATAAAAGATATTACTCATATAAATAGAACAACCATTATTCTCTGATTTAAATGAATAACCGTCTCGCATCAAACAAGATCCGGATATAATGTTCATGCTCAACGCTGGCACCAAATAACAATTATTTAGGTCTAATACTAATCCTGAAGGTATATGTAGAGGTAGCGTGCCGACCGCGATCACATCGACTTTGGAACCGTTTCCCACGCGCATTGTCACCTCGTCCTTTGCCAGTGTTCGCTTAATCCGTAGTCCCTGTTTCGAGTTGCAGATATTAGCAACAGAACCAGTATCAAATACCCAGGTGCTACTGCGAGCTCTAGTAAGGTACACATCAATAACATGTATATCAAATATACCTTTGTTCACCTTGCCATCCTTCTTATCCGCCAAATACTTGGGGCAGTTCTGCTTCCAGTGACCAGTCTGCTTGCAGTAGAAGCACTCAATTTCAGGCTTAGGTCCAGACTTGGGTTTCTTCTCCTGTGCAGCAACTTGCTTGCTGTTCTTCTTGAAGTTCCCCTTCTTCTTCCCTTTTCCCTTTTTCTTGAAACTAGTGGTCTTGTTGACCATCAACACTTGATGCTCCTTCTTGATTTCTACCTCCGCAACTTTTAGCATTGCGAAGAGCTCGGGAATTGTTTTATTCATCCCTTGCATATTATAGTTCATGACAAAGCTCTTGTAGCTTGGTGGCAGTGATTGAAGAACTCTGTCAATGACACTATCAACCGGAAGATCAACTCCTAGCTGAGTCAAGTGATTATGGTACCCAGACATTCTGAGTACATGTTCACTAACAGAACTATCCTCCTCCATATTGTAGTTGTAGAACTTATTGCAGACTTCATATCTCTCAATCCGGGAATTTGCTTGAAATATTAACTTCAACTCCTGGAACATCTCATATGCTCCATGACGTTCAAAACATTGTTGAAGTCCCGGTTCCAAGCCGTGAAGCATGGCACACTGAACTATTGAGTAGTCATCATCTTTGCTCTGCCAGACGTTCTTAACGTCGTCAGTTGCATCAGCAGCAGGCCTGGCACTCAGCGGTTCTTCCAGGACGTAATTCTTCTGCGCAGCAATGAGGATAATCCTCAAGTTACGGACCCAGTCCGTGTAATTGCTACCATCATCTTTCAACTTTGCTTTCTCAAGGAACGCATTAAAATTCAATGGAACAACAGAAGGGGCATCTATCTACAATCAAACATAGACAAGCAAGATACTATCAGGTACTAAGTTCATGATAAATTTAAGTTCAATTAATCATATTACTTAAGAACTCCCACTTAGAAAGACATCCCTCTAATCCTCTAAGTGATCACGTGATCCAAATCAACTAAACCATAACCGATCATCACGTGAAATGGAGTAGCTTTCAATGGTGAACATCACTATGTTGATCATATCTACTATATGATTCACGCTCAACCTTTCGGTCTCAGTGTTGCGAGGCCATATCTGCATATGCTAGGCTCGTCAAGTTTAACCTGAGTATTCTGCATGTGCAAAACTGGCTTGCACCCGTTGTAGATGGACGTAGAGCTTATCACACCCGATAATCACGTGGTGTCTGGGCACGACGAACTTTGGGAACGGTGCATACTCAGGGAGAACACTTTTATCTTGAAATTTAGTGAGAGATCATCTTATAATGCTACCGTTAATCAAAGCAAGATAAGATGCATAAAAGATAAACATCACATGCAATCAATATAAGTGATATGATATGGCCATCATCATCTTGTACTTGTGATCTCCATCTCTGAAGCACCATCATGATCACCATCATCACCGGCGCGACACCTTGATCTCCATCGTAGTATCATTGTTGTCTCGCCAATATTATGCTTCCACGACTATCGCTACCGCTTAGTGATAAAGTAAAGCATTACAGGGCAATTGCATTGCATACAATAAAGCGACAACCATATGGCTCCTGCCAGTTGCCGATAACTCGGTTACAAAACATGATCATCTCATACAATAAAATTTAGCATCATGTCTTGACCATATCACATCACAACATGCCCTGCAAAAACAAGTTAGACATCCTCTACTTTGTTGTTGCAAGTTTTACGTGGCTGCTACGGGCTTAGCAAGAACCGTTCTTACCTACGCATCAAAACCACAATGATAGTTTGTCAAGTTGGTGGTGTTTTAACCTTCGCAAGGACCGGGCATAGCCACACTCGGTTTAACTAAAGTTGGAGAAACTGACACCACCAGTCACCTATGTGCAAAGCACGTCGGTAGAACCAGTCTCGCGTAAGCGTACACGTAATGTCGGTCCGAGCCGCTTCATCCAACAATACCACCGAACCAAAGTATGACATGTTGGTAAGCAGTATGACTTATATCGCCTCACTTGTGTTCTACTCGTGCATATAACAACAACGCATAAAACCTGGCTCGGATGCCACTGTTGGGGAACGTAGTAATTTCAAAACAATTCCTATGCACACGCAAGATCATGGTGATGCATAGCAACAAGACGGGAGAGTGTTGTCCATGTACCCTCGTAGACCAAAAGCGAAAGCGTTAGCACAACGCGGTTGATGTAGTCATACATCTTCACGATCCGACTGATCAAGTACCGAATGTACGGCACCTCCGAGTTCAGCACACGTTCAGCCCGATGACGTCCCTCGAACTCCGATCCAGGCGAGTGTTGAGGGAGAGTTTCGTCAGGACGATGGCGTGGCGACGATGTTGATGTTCTACCGACGCAGGGCTTCGCCTAAGCACCGCTACAGTGTTATCGAGGTGGACTACAGTGGAGGGGGGCACCGCACACGGCTAAGAGATCAATGATCAATTGTTATGTCTCTAGGGTGCCCCCTGCCCCCGTATATAAAGGAGCATGGGGGGTGTGGCCGGCCAAGGGAGAGGGCGCGCCAGGAGGAGTCATACTCCCACTGGGAGTAGGACTCCCCCCTTTCCTAGTTGGATTAGGACTTGAGGGGGAAGGAGTGGAGGAGCAGGAAGGAAGGGGGGTGCCGCCCCCCTCTCCTTGTCCTATTCGGACTAGGGGAGGGGCGCACGGCCAGCCCTTGCCTCCTCTCCTCTCTTCCACCTAGGCCCACTAAGGCCCATTTGATTCCCGGGGGGTTCCGGTAACCTCCCGGTACTCCGGTAAAATCCCGATTTTACCCGGAACACTTCCGATATCCAAACATAGGCTTCCAATATATCAATCTTCATGTCTCGACCATTTAGAGACTCCTCGTCATGTCCGTGATCACATCTGAGACTCCGAACAACCTTCGGTACATCAAAACATATAAACTCATAATATAACTATCATCGTAATGTTAAGCGTGCAGACCCTACGGGTTCGAGAACTATGTAGACATGACCGAGACACGTCTCCGGTCAATAACCAATAGCGGAACCTAGATGCTCATATTGGCTCCTACATATTCTACGAAGATCTTTATCGGTCAGACCGCATAACAACATACGTTGTTCCCTTTGTCATCGGTATGTTACTTGCCCGAGATTCGATCGTCGGTATCTCAATACCTAGTTCAATCTCGTTACCGGCAAGTCTCTTTACTCGTTCCATAATACATCATCCCGCAACTAACTCATTAGTTGCAATGCTTGCAAGGCTTAAGTGATGTGCATTACCGAGAGGGCCCAGAGATACCCCTCCGACAATCGGAGTGACAAATCCTAATCTCGAAATACGCCAACCCAACAAGTACCTTCGGAGACACTTGTAGAGCACCTTTATAATCACCTACTTACGTTGTGACGTTTGGTAGCACACAAAGTGTTCCTCCGGTAAACGGGAGTTGCATAATCTCATAGTCATAGGAACATGTATAAGTCATGAAGAAAGCAATAGCAACATACTAAACGATCGTGTGCTAAGCTAACAGAATGGGTCATGTCAATCACATCATTCTCCTAATGATGTGATCCCATTAATCAAATGACAACCCATGTCAATGGCTAGGAAACTTAACCATCTTTGATCAACGAGCTAGTCAAGTAGAGGCATACTAGTGACACTCTGTTTGTCTATGTATTCACACATGTATTATGTTTCTGGTTAATTCAATTCTAGTATGAACAATAAACATTTATCATGATATAAGGAAATAAATAATAACTTTATTATTGCCTCTAGGGCCTATTTCCTTCAATGCCTATATTCATGATCATTGCATTAGATATCGTCATAAGTTTGCACTTTTCTATCAATTGCTCGGCAGTAATTTGTTCACCCACCATATTATTTGCTAGCTTGAGAGAAGCCTCTAGTGAAACCTATGGCCTTGGGTCTATTTTCCTTCATATAAGTTCCAATCTACTGTTTTTGCAATATTTTACTTTCTGATCTATAAACCAAAAATATTTACTTTATCGTTTATCTATCTCTATCAGATCTCACTTTTGCAAGTAACCGTGAAGGGATTTACAACCCCTTTATCACGTTGGGTGCAAGTTGTTTGATTGTTTGTGCATGTATTAGGTGATTTGTGTGTTGTCTTCTACTGGATCGATACCTTGGTTCTCAAACCGAGGGAAATACTTATCTCTACTTTACTGCGTCACCCTTTCCTCTTCAAGGAAAAAACAACGAAAGCTCAAGAAGTAGCAGGAAGAATTTTTGGCACTGTTGCCGAGGAGATCTACGCCAAGTCAAGACATACCAAGTACCCATCATAAACTCTCATATCTTGCATTACATTGTTCGCCATTCACCTCTCGTTTTCCTCTCGCCCACTTCTAAAGCGATTTTCAAAAAGATTTGTCTTTTCTTCGCCCCTCTTCCGTTCATGTTATTTGTTCACTTTTGGTTTGCTCGTTTGCTAGATTGGTTTGTAGCCACCATGTCTGAAAGTGGGGAGGTTATCATTGAAAATCTTGAGGAAAAACTTGAATCTTGTTCTTTGGATCATGAAGCTAAAAATCCTCCTAATTACAAAGCAAAAACTTTTTGTGTGGGGGACAGTAATATTATTGGAAAAAGTGTTATCCAATAATTCTTTGATTGTATGGGATCTATGCCTATTAGTAAAAGATCTATTCTTCTCGATACAAATTGTTGTGCGGATGCCATTGTTATGCTTGTTGAGAAATTAGAAAGAAAGTTTGTGCATCTTCATCCTGCTTTACAAAAGGTTTTTTATGAACTCCCCAATATTAATCACCCTATAGCTAAAAATATTTCTACCATTATCCTGATGCGGGAATTTGATTTCATAATACAAGAAGCTAGGGATATCTTTGCTTTCTATAAAAAAATATGTTGAACACCCTCCGAGTGAAGATATACTCCATGACAAAGAAACCATGCGTAGTTTGGAATCTAGGGATTATCAATCTTATAGTGAAAATCTTAGGAGGAGAGTTCCTTATTCAGAAATTTCTCAATAATTGTACCTTGAGGCTTATGAGGAGTTTGATTGGATTACAAGGGGAATTTATGTAGGATTTAATAGGGATTTGTTGAATAAGATGATGAAGGAACGCGTTAGAAACGAGATACGTGTTTTATATGATGATATATATGGTGATGATCCCGACTATGGGTTTATGAATGTTAAAATTACCAATCAAAGTCCTTTTCATGAGTTAATTTCATCTACTAGGAGGTAAATAAAGGAAATGATAGATTTGCTAAGACAAGTTTTGGAGGATTTGATGAGAAAATAATTGCATATCAAAGATGACAATACCTAGATCTATTCGTGTTTTTATGCCTAGATAGGGGCGTTAAACAATAGCGCTTGTTGGGAGGCAACCTAATTTTATTTTTGCTTTTGCTTTTTAGGTCCTGTTTTGCAATTAATAATTCATCTAGTCTCTGGTTAGATGAGGTTTTGTGTTTTAATTAGTGTTTGTGCCAAGTAAGACCATTGGGATGGCTTACGGTGATAGTTGATTTGATCTTGCTGAAAAACGGAAACTTTTGCGCTCAGGAAAACAATTCTCATTTTTAACATGGTGTGATAAAATACTGATTATTTTTGCAGAAGATTAATAAACAAATTTCTTAGGTTTTCCTAAATTTTCAGAATTTTTGGAGTTATAGAAGTATTCTAGAATTACAGATTGCTACAGACTGTTCTATTTTTGACAGATTCTGTTTTCTATGTGTTGTTTGCTTATTTTGATGATTCTATGGGTAGTATCAGGGGGGTATGAACCATGGAAAATTTGGAATATAGTAGATATTACACCAATATAAATAAAGAATGGGTTCACAAAAGTACCAAAAGTGGTGATTTATTTTCTTATACTAACGGAGCTTATGAGATTTTCTGTTGAGTTTTGTGTTGTGAAGTTTTCAAGTTTTGGGTAAGGATTTGATGGACTATGGAATAAGGAGTGGAAAGAGCCTAAGCTTGGGGATGCCCAAGGCACCCCAAGGTAATATTCAAGGACAACCAAAAGCCTAAGCTTGGGGATGCCCCGGAAGGCATCCCCTCTTTCGTCTTCGTCCATCGGTAACTTTACTTGAGGCTATATTTTTATTCACCACATGATATGTGTTTTGCTTGGAGCGTCTTGTATGATTTGTGTCTTTGCTTTTTAGTTTGCCACAATCATCCTTGTTGTACACACCTTTTGAGAGGGACACGTATGAATCGTGATTTATTAGAATACTCTATGTGCTTCACTTATATCTTTTGAGCTAGGCAATTTTGCTCTAGTGCTTCACTTATCACTTTTTAGAGCATGGCGGTGGTTTTATTTTACAGAAATTATTGAACTCTCATGCTTCACTTATATTATTTTCATTGTTCCATGCTATTATATTATCTATTTTGGATGTTTTATATGTATTAATATGCTATTTTATATTATTTTTTGGACTAATCTATTAACCTAGAGCCGAGTCCCAGTTTTTGTTTTTCCTTCATTTTGAGCTTCACAGAAAAGGAATACAAACCGAGTCCAAATGTAACGAAACCTTTGCAATGATTTTTCTTGGACCAGAAGACAACCAGGAGACTTGGAGATGAAGTCGGAGGAGCCACGAGGCGGCCACAAGGACGGAGGGCGCACCAAGGGGGGTAGGGCACGCCCCCACCATTGTGGGGCCCCAATGACCCTCTTAACCTAATTCTTTCACCTATATATTCCCAAATATCCCCAAACCACTAGAGGCATCCACGAAAACACTTTTCCACCGACGAAACCTTCTGTACCCATGAGATCCCATCTAGGGACCTTTTCTGGCACCCTGCCGGAGGGGGATTCGATCACGGAGGGCTTCTACATGAACTCTATTGCCCTTCCGATGAAGCGTGAGTAGTTTACCACAAACCTACGGGTCCATAGCTAGTAGCTAGATGGCTTCTTCTCTCTCTTTGATTCTCAATACCATGTTCTCCTCGATGTTCTTGGAGATCTATTCTATGTAATACATTTTTGTGGCGTGTTTGCCGAGATCCAATGAATTGTGGATTTATGATCAACTTATCTATGAATATTATTTGAATCTTCTCTGAATTCTTTTATGCATGATTTGATATCTTTGTAATTCTATTCAAACTATCGGTTTGGTTTGGCCAACTAGATTGGTTTTTCTTGCAATGGGAGAAGTGCTTAGATTTGGGTTCAATCTTGCGGTGTCCTTTCCTAGTGACAGTAGGGGCAGCAAGGCACGTATTGTATTGTTGCCATCGAGGATAAAAAGATGGGTTTTTCGTCATCTTGCTTGAGTTAATTCCTCTACATCATGTCATCTTACTTAATGCGTTAGTCTGTTCTTTATGAACTTAATACTCTAGATGTAGGCATGAGTCAGTCGATGTGTGGAGTAATAGTAGTAGATGCAGAATCGTTTCGGTGTACTTGACACGAACATGATGCCTATATTCGTGATCATTGCCTTAGATATCGTCATAAGTTTGTGCTTTCTATCAATTGCTCGGCAGTAATTTGTTCACCCACTGTATTATTTGCTATCTTGAGAGAAGCCTCTAGTGAAACCTATGGCCCCCGGGTCTATGTTCCTTCATATAAGTTTTCGATCTACTATTTTTGCAATCTTTTACTTTCTGATCTATAAACTAAAAATACCAAAAATATTTACTTTATCGTTTATCTATCTCTATCAGATCTCACTTTTGCAACTAACCGTGAAGGGATTGACAACCCCTTTATCATGTTGGGTGCAAGTTGTTTGATTGTTTGTGCAGGTATTAGGTGATTTGTATGTTGTCTCCTACTGTATTGATACCTTGGTTCTCAAACAAAGGGAAATACTTATCTCTACTTTTTTGCATCACTCTTTCCTCTTCAAGAGAAAAAACAACACAAGCTCAAGTAGTAGGAGTGGCTTCTCTCATGAAAAATAGCATACGACAGGTAAACAGATTACTGTTGGGCAACTGATAGAATTTCTAATGATCTTGATGATATCCAGGCAATGATCATTATATAGACATCACGTCCAAGATTACTAGACCGACTCCTGCCTGCATCTACTACTATTACTCCACACATCGACCGATATCCAGCATGCATCTAATGTATTAAGTTCATGGAAAAACGGAGTAATACAATAAGAACGATGACATGATGTAGACAAGATCTATTCATGTAGGAATAGACCCCATCTTGTTATCCTTAATAGCAACAACACATACGTGTCATGTTCCCTTCTGTCACTGGGGTTGAGCACCGTAAGATCGAACCCGTCATAAAGCACCTCTTCCCATGGCAAGAAAAATCGATCTATTTGGCCTAACTAAACCAAAGATTCGAATAAGAAATACGAGGCTATAAATAATCATGCATATAAGAGATCAAAACTCAAATAACTTTCATGGATATACAGATCTGATCATAAACTCAAAGTTCATCGGATCCTAACAAATACACGGCAAAAAGAGTTACATCAAATAGATCTCCAAGAGACCATTGTATTGAGAATCAAAAGAGAGAGAGGAAGCCATATAGCTACTAACTACAGACCCATAGGTCTACAATGAACTACTCATAATCATCGGAGAGGCACCAATGAGGATGATGAACCCCTCCGTGATGGTGTCTAGATTGGATATGGTGGTTCTGGAACTTGCGGCGGCTGGAATTGTGTTTCGACGACTCCCCTAGGGTTTTTGGATTTTCAGGGTATTTATAGAGCAAAGAGGCGGTGCGGGAGGCGGCCGAGGTGGGCACAACCCACTAGGGCGTGCCTGGGCCCCCAGGCGTGCCTAGGTGGGTTGTGCCCCCTGATACGTCTCCATCATATCTACTTTTCCAAACTCTTTTGCCCTTGTTTTGGACTCTAATTTGCATGATTTGAATGGAACTAACCTGGACTGACGCTGTTTCCAGCAGAGTTGCCATAGTGTTATTTTTGTGCAGAAATAAAAGTTCTCGGAATGACCTGAAACTTCACAGAGAATAGTTTTGGAATGAATAAAAAATATTGGCGAATGAATCAACAAAAGGGGACCCACCGGCTGTCCACAAGGGTGGAGGGCGCGCCCCCTGTCTTGTGGGTCCCACAAAGCTCCACCGACCTCAACTCCAACTCCATATATTCATGTTCGGGGAGAAAAAAATCAGAGAGAAGGATTCATCGCGTTTTACGATACGGGGTCGCCGTCACCCCCTGTTCTTCATCGGGAGGCCAGATCTGGAGTCCGTTTGGGGCTCCGGAGGGGTGAAATCATCGCCATCATCATCACCGACCTTCCTCCATCACCAATTTCATGATGCTCACCGCTGTGTGTGAGTAATTCCATCGTAGGCTTGCTGGACGGTGATGGGTTGGATGAGATTTACCATGTAATCGAGTTAGTTTTGTTAGGATTTGATCCCTAGTATCCACTATGTTCTAAGATTGATATTGCTATGACTTTGCTATGCCTAATGCTTGTCACTAGGGCCGGAGTGCCATGATTTCAGATATGAACCTATTATGTTTTCATGAATATATTTGTGTTCTTGATCCTATCTTGCAAGTTATAGTCACCATGTGTTATGATCCGGCAACCCCGGAGTGACAATAGTCGGGACATTTCTCGGTGATGACCGTACTTTGAGGAGTTCATGTATTCACTAAGTGATAATGCTTTGGTCCGGTACTCTATTAAAAGGAGGTATTGACATCCCTTAGTTTCCAATAGGACCCCGCTGCCATTGGAGGGTAGGACAAAAGATGTCATGGAAGTTCTTTTCCATAAGCATGTATGACTATATACGGAATACATGCCTACATTATATTGATGAATTGGAGCTAGTTCTGTATCACCCTATGTTATAATTGTTGCATGATGAATGCCATCCGACATAATTATCCATCATTGATCCATTGCCTACGAGTTCGTTTCATATTGATCTTTGCTTTGTTACTTTTCAGTTGCCACTATTACAATTGCTACAAAACTGCTACTGCTACTTTTGCCACCGTTACCGTTATTTCCACACTACTTTGCTACTAAATACTTTGCTGCAGATATTAAGTCTTTCAGGTATGGTTGAATTGACAACTCGGCTGCTAATACTCGAGAATATTCGTTGGCTCCCCTTGTGTCGAATCAATAAATTTGGGTTGAATAATACTCTGCCCTCGAAAATTGTTGTGATTCCCTATACTTGTGGGTTATCACCCCCTCGGGGCACCCCTCTGGTACTTGTTTGGCCTATCTTGTGTCTTCTGATTCAGAAAAAATCTCCAAAAAGTTTCGCTGCATTTGGACTCTGTTTGGTATTGATTTTCTGTGAAGTAAAAAACAAGCAAAAAACAGCAACTGGCACTGGGCACTATGTCAATAGTTTAGTCAAAAAATGATATAAAATTGCTATAAAATGATTGTAAAACATTCAATAATGATAATATAACATCATGGAACAAGCAAAAATTATAGATACGTTGGAGACGTATCAGCATGCTGGTTCAAACTTGTTGCCTTGTCGGTTGTAGCATCGCGCGATCACCATCCCAGCTCGTTGTCCCGCTGGTCCTAGCATGGCGAGACCATCGTAGTAGCTTGCCGCTCTACCGGTTGCAACATGGTGCGACCACCGATGTAGTTCGCCGCTCTGTTGGTTCCAGCATGAAGAGACCATCGTTGCCAGCTCATCGTCGTGCCTGTTGCAGCATGGTGCGACCACTCTCAGGTATTGGCATTGTGCCGGTTGTAGCTCGTTTTCCACAACAGCTCCGCCAACACCCCTTGCACCGTCGCACCAAGTCATAGAAATCCTCTCCAGTCGCCTCCCACACACATTGTCATTCCTGGTCACAACTCCTCTCTGTTGGTTGCAACTCTATCATGTGTACGATGCAACATCACCCTCCCCCATTGCAGCAGCTGACCTTGTGCATCGATGAACCGGTCTTGGCATAGAGAGACTGGCTCACGCAGCCTTCGCGCGCGGTGACCGACCTTTGCACGAGGATAACACGACGAAGAGAACTGTAGCACCCCGTCCTCTTGCACCGGTCGGAGGTTACCTCACTCGTGCGCACCGACCAAAGCAACAGCACGCGAGGGCGACCATTGGATTGAGGATGAAAAAATCAGGAAGGTAGAGCTGGGATGAATGACTGGACATGAGGAAAACTGAAGAGATAAGACTTCATGCGAAATCACTAGTTAAGGGGTATCCCTTGCAAAGGCCACTCACACCTCCTTAGGTGCTGACAAGTGGTAACCTAGGAGTTTCCCCTTTTTTCGTAGATTCATTTTTCAAAACTTTTACCTCTTATACTGTGCGTCCAAATCCTAAACCGTTGTCGCCGTTGGATTCTTCGTTCAAATCTTCGAAACTAGATACCATGTTAATAGATTTTGATGATATTTTTTACGAAATCAGAACAGGCCGATAGAAACAAGCATAGCCGAAAACACGTTTTTCCTCATTTTTTACCTTTTCGAGAGGCATAACTATGCTTCTCGCGGAAACAAATTTGTGCCTCCACGAGAAGCAAATCCGTGCCTCTCATAAAAAAATGTGTTTTTTTCTATTCCAAGGAAAACAATTGTGCCTCTTGTGGAAGCAAACCTGTGCATCCACAAGAGCAAACATGTGCCTCTCGCGGAATTAGAAAGGTATTTTTCCTTTTCGAGTGCCTCTCGCGTAAACAAATCTGTGCTTCCACGAAAAGAAAATCGCCGCCTCTCATGAAAGCAAAAAACGTGTTCTTTTACTTTTTTGAGAGGCACAATTGTATCTCTTGCGGAAGCAAACCTATGCCTATCGTAGAAGGAAGAAAAAAAATCATTTCTTTTCCTTTCTAAGAGGCATAGCTGTGCCTCATTGAGAAGCATATGTGCCTCTTATGGAAGAAAAAAAACGTGTTTTCGCACAATTTTTCTCCCAACAGTTTTGTCTCAAAAATCTCAAGAAAACCGAAAAGCAAAAAAAACTAAAAAAACATCTAAACTACAAAACATGTACTAATCTTTTTTTAATTCCTAAGAGCACTCAAGATGTGACACGTGGCGGTGTTGGGAGTGCGCCAAATGACACACTCTCAACCCACTAAAAATGATCCTCAGGGGCTCCTCAAGGGGTACTTCTTAGTTAGTTGATTTTGACTTTATGGAAAAGTTCCCTCTTCGCAGAAGATAAGTGACGCGCAAAGAACACAGGGAGTGTGCGTTGTTGAAAAGTGACGGACGCAGCCTCTAGCCAGTGGGCCGATTTAAATCGTTACCCTTTGAAACAGCAATGCTTAGCTGGCCCAACCCCATTTTCATTAGTTACCGTATTTGACTTTTCTTTTTTTTTCAAATATTCACTCACTGGCCTAATTTTTCATTTTGAGGGAAGTTACATTAGGGCATCTCCAACGCGGATCCTCTAACCGCCCATAACCATCTGGACCGTACGGTCCGGACATGTTTTACTATCCAACGCGGTTCTGTATTGGTCCATTCGATGATCTGGACGTCATTTTTCCCGCAAATCAGAGGGCTTTGCGAGCATCCGGACCACTGCCACGCAAGCGTTCGACATCCATGGCCCACCCAAAACCTCTCTCTCATCCGCGCCCTTTCCTGCCCGAAGTAGTCATCACCTCTCCAGAGCGTTGGTGCCGCATTCATACTGGCGCGGAGCACCTCTCCAGACAACGAGGAAGACTAGACCATGGGAGGCCGCCGACTCTCGAGTCCCAGGAAGGCCACCACTCCTCCCCTCCCGCCGAAGCCAAGCTTGGCGAGCTCAGTATCGTCGGCCGATTAGCCGCAAGCAGGCTACGAAGGCGGAGCTTCATTTTCCAGGGCTCATGGCCGGCCCGACATGGGGAACGGCTGTCGGCGGTCATTTAGACTAGGTTTAGAGTACGATCTAGTTGAAATATGTCGAAATGTAATGGATTTGCTTTGCTTTAGATGAAAAGCACCCGGTTTTATGTAAAAATTATCCAAGTATGAATGAATATCGTTTATTTAAATATGTATCAAATTTATTCACTTTCATTAAAATTCTTCCAAAATGTTACTGAGCATTTTCGGTTATGGTTGGATGGGCGGTTCCCACGTCAGTGTCCGCGGATTGGTCCCTCCTGGTCCGCGGAAGGATGAGATGTCCGATTTGGGGGTCAATTTTGGAGATGCCCTTTGCTCCTATGGTCACCGCCGCTGCCACACACCTCGCCGCCTGTCACCCATGGCGCATCCCTGCATTCCTCCCTCAACCGTCTTCGGTGGACTCTTTTCTTCATTTTTCTCATTCTTCCCATTGTCTCTGGCCACGCAACACTCCTCGTCATCCTGGCCCAGCGACGCACCCCCCCCCCCTTCTGTTGTTCTCGTCACCACGCAAAGCACCACCACATGGGGTGGAGCACTTAATGAGAAAAAACTGCAAGCGTAGGACAAACCTTGAGAAACCTACAAACACAAACATGGTTCTCGGCCACGATCGCCGATTCCAATGAATCATTGCATTCTGGACCACGCCATCGTGCCACTAGGAGAAATAAGAGGCTAAGAACCCATTTTCGAAGGAATAAGAATCGACGGGTGTCGGGGATATACCCCGCGGTGTAAACCGACCGGAAGTTAACCCGGCCGAACTTGGCGGTTTATCTGAAGACCCCGCTGACACTTGGCGAGTTACTAGCGACCCGCCCTGACCTGGCGGTTTACAAGCAACCCACCTTGGTCATTGTGACTCACTGGTGATCCGGCGTGCGGGATCGATGGATGACAAGGCCCAAAGCCCAGAAGGTCGGTTCACGTTTAACGGTGGGTCGGTTTAAGAGGAAAGGCATGAGGAACATTTATCTTACAAGGAGTTAAGACCTGGACTTGTATCCGGTTTGTATCAGATATAGACTAGTCCTAATCCTAATAGGACTCTACATGTAACCCGCCCCTCCAACATATATAAGGAGGGCAGGGCTCCCCAAAAGGGACAAGATTTACAAGTTCCACAAGTTGGACAAGTTAGGTTTAGACAATAGCTCTCGAGATAGAGCACTCTTGTAACCGTGATCATTATCATCAATATCAATGAAGCAGGATGTAGACTTTTACCTCCACCGTGAGGGGCCGAACCTGGGTAAAACATCGCGTCTCTCGTCCCGCTCAACCCCTCTCAAGCTACCACATAGATGCGTTGGCCTCGCGACTAAGTCCTCACACTAGGACATCTGCCGTGACAATTCCACGGCAACGGGTGTGCACCTTTTAGGGGAAGAATGCCACGGCCCTTCTCTTCTCAATTTCTCCTCAACGGAAGCAAAACCTTGATCTTTGGACCCATCAACTTGATAAAACTATCCCCTTGTTCTAGGAATTCTGGTGATAGGAATATTTCGTCAATTTTCAGTTAAGCACTTGATCAGTTCCCTTTAATTATCCCATTGCTCGACTCAGGGGAAGCTGCTTTTTCTCGCTCAATGCCTGGGCCAACGATAGATTAGTCTCTGAGGACGATTTTTGCCTACATTCTCAACACCTTCATCACACACGTATGTTGCCAACAGTGAGTCTATGAAATTACTTTTGTTAATCATCTATCCTAGTCCCTGGCTAGCTCATGGACGGTGAGAAGTCAACATTGTTCGCGTGCACGGATGAAGAAAGAAGAACAAAGGCTTCTATGTGGGGTCAAGTGCATTTGGGGGGTTAAGTTGGAGGGATGGACTAGATCGACAAAATTTTAGTTCCCTAAAATATGGGGAATTGAAGGATGGGGAATTAACTTATGTGGGATGGGCTAGATCTCTTCTACATCTACATCTATCTTCTTCTACTATTTCTTCTTCTTCTACTACTACTATTAAACAATCGAACAAGAATTTTTTTATATGTACCCCACAATTAGACCCACAACACTACACAAACCAATCTGTACCGCACAATTAGACTCACAAATCTTAATTTAACAGCCATCATTAATCTAATAGCTCTATGGGGTGCAGTTAGCAATTTCCCTTGACTGACCATACTCCGTCCGCAGAGGAATGTTCCACACACTGCGCCCGCGACTGCGCATACAACGCTCATTCCTCTATTTGGTTCGTGAAGTCGTGATGAAACCCTTCCTTGTCTCTCCCTCTCGATCTGCGCCGCCGGCTCCCTTCCCTCGATCTACGCTCGGCTCTTCCACTGCGGCACAACAGGGGAAGAAGATGGGATTGGCGGGCGAGCGGCTGCGGGGTGCGAGTGGCCTGTGGCGGGCGAGGGCCTGCGGGGCGGCGAAGAGGGGATACTCCGGTGGGCTACCAGCAGCGGCAGAGGCTTAGCGCCTGCTTCTTCTCCTGAAGGTACGAACCGGCCCTTCTCCCACCTTGTATATTTGCAGCTTGTCCCATCTTTCCTACCCAGCCGAGAGAGAGATGGAAAGGATATTGAGATGTCACTCATGGCTATTTTGAATTAATTTTGTACCTCTATGTTGTTCAAACAACTGGGCTCACACCTGACTGCCATAAGAGCAAGCTGAAAGTGGTGTAATCGACTGTAATCCAGCGAGAAGCTGGGATGAGTCTTCCTGCGCACAGTTGTAATCGACTTATGCAAATATACAGTTGCAATACTATTAGTTTACAATGAAAACATGTCCAACCAGCTTAAATCTAGCAATACTTATCTGGAATGGAATAACGTGTCCAGCCAACTTAACATATTCTTTTAATTCTACATCTCCAACTAGAAAGCAATCTTTTGCGGGGAAATTAGTTGTAAATTAAATTAATAACCGGGAAACTGTCTCTTCTTGGAATGTTATGATAAAAATCAACAATTTTAAGGATGGAGATCTGCTTCAGTTGTATGCTCTCTTGTAGCAAGGAAAGTGTGCTGGGTGGTTTATCTTGTATGTGCTTGGTTATGTCTTAAGGTTCAAACGAAAGAAGTACTGAAAAGTCTGTTCTGTCCATGCCACCAAACTGCTAGATTGAACAACTAGCACGAGAGATTCATTGTGCAACTAATGGATAGTTTCGTTTTTAGATCAAAAATATTTCCTACAATACTTGTTAAACTACTTCAGAGTGGAATTAATGTAGCTCTTTTGGTTCCCTTATTTTTTTCAGGGTCATCGCCAACTCACTGCTGCTCATAGAGGTGAGTCAAATGTTGTAACAATCTCTGTCATTATTTTGCTGCTCAGGTAGGAGTTCGAGAAATCATGAATTACCTGACAGATAATGCAACCAAAACACAGGAAGAGAAACATATATGGTGATGATGTCTATCATGCTTTTGCAGGTAGTAGTATGCATCCACACAATTCAAATTCATGTTCTGGAAGGACATTGACCAACTAACCATGTATTAATTGTATAGTTAAATTTGTTGTTTTACTTCTATTCGAACTGAGTTCTAACAATCAATATTTGATTCTGCTACACACTTTCAAGGACAGTTACAACAATTCTGGAGCATGTATCGTCCTCAATCCTCTGATTTTGCTACCGTCATTTCCATAGTATTCAAGATGTAAAACCTCGACCTGTGGTACGTGATTAATATTGGGTTCCTAAGCTTGAAATGTTTATGGCATGAATAGTACTTGATTCTATCATGTTTACGTATCAATTATTTTTGCTAGAAGACTACCGTGAGGCGTATCATTTTAGTATGGTACTTATATCTTAGGGTATGGGAAATAATTGTATTAAACTATTTTTTCCGTGTAGGCTACTATGATTTGCAGGAAGTAATTGTTTCCGATGAAGAATTAGATCTAGGCGCCATGGATGACAACAATTCAGGCTTTTAACTAAATATTTTGTCATGTCCGCAATTGGCTGGTTCATTTAGCCTGATATATATCCACATAACCATCAGATAAAATATTTCATCAAGTAATTAGTGGAAATATTGGATATAGAGAATCAGCATCACAGTTCGGAGGAGCTTCATTTCTCAAACTTTCTGGAGCAGATCATCTTGGTCATTTTCTAAGGATGGGTGCTGGACTTGGCACATTTCCTTGAGAGGATTGCTTCAGCAATAAATGCTGGCTTTTTTATGGAATTATTTATTTGTATTATGCACCGCTACCAATTTTGATTTTGTTCTCTGGTAATCTACAGAACATGAATTCTAATTGTGTCTAACCATAAGGGCGGGACGAATCCCTCATTTTGTCATGTATTTGTTTTTCTCTTGAGTTTCTTTGAAAGTGATAGTTGTTAGGCTCGGCAAAACCAACAGAAAGTAGGAAAAAATGAAACATCCGGATGCCGTTACCTTTGAAGCTGAAGCCCTTCCTCACTTTGCACTGCTTCTAGCCCATTGATCATTGCATTGTCTCTATTATCCGTCTTCTATGCTTCTTTGCTAAAGCTCACTCAGCTGGCGCTAGCACATGCTGATTTCCATCCGCATGTACTGGCAGGAGAGGTGAGTGGTGCTGTGGGTTGAGGAAAATGATGTACAAGGGGAAGTCAAGGAAAGAGGTGCTGCCCTGCAGGATGTCATCGAGCGTAGGCACGAGCGTGCGCCCGAAAGGGATGAGGCGGTGGAGGGGTGTCGTTATTGTATACAAGACATGACTTTAAATACAAGAGACGTGTGTTGCACGTGCAAGCTTACTAGTCCCAATAATAAATCACGGATTGACTTTATCGGGTTCACCGTCACAATACGCTTTCTTCTCATGTTATAATACGCTTTTACGATTTGTATAGACAAAATCGTAATATAAATGAGGTGGTACTGACCCGCGCTACAGATTTAAGTTACTACAGTAAAAAATTGTTCCGCTCGTTCACAGGAGATACACGAGGAGGTCGGCGACCTAGGCAGCAGACGACGGGGCAAGAGGCGGAGATGGCGTGTGGTGAAGAGCGCCAGGGGAGCAGAGAACGGCGGTGCCGCTGCAAGAAGATGACGGCGTGCTGGACGGCCGGTTGGAGGAGCGAGTAGGCGGAGAGGAAGGGAAGAAGAGGCGGTGGGGTCCAGCCGTCCCGTCGGCCGGCGGCGAGGGACGCCGGCAGGAGTGGCGGATGGGTGCTCACGAGATCTAGCCCCGTTCTCGGCGGCAGGAAGGGAAGAAGAGGCAACGGGGTCTGTCTGGCGACGACGGACGCCGGCAGGAGCGACAGACGGACGCTCGGGATCGAGCCCCCACCTCAGCGGCGCGAAAGGAGATCGGGGTGAGGGAGAGAGCCGTCGAAGGGGACCGGGAGGGAGAGAGAGTTGGGATTGAGTTTTTTTTAGGCAAAGAGTTGGGATCGAGTGGCTGTGAGGGGATGGAGCGATGGCTCCTGTGCAGCTAGGTTTAGAAGAGTTTAGGCGGGCCTTGGTTAGGAGATGGGCCGGCAGGCGCTGGTAGGCCCAGCTGGGCTGGAGGAAAAACTAGGGAGAGAGAGAGAGAGAGAGACAAGGAGAGTTGGGCCAGCCTAGCGCTGCTGAAGGTTTTTATTTTCTCATCTCAGAAAAGAGAAACAGATGGAGAGGAGAGAAAAGAAAATATTTGAGATAGGACTAGAAGTAGACATCGGCTAGGCCATCTGTTTTACTACCTAGGTGCTATATAAATGTACTTATTATACCGCTCAGGACCTACGAAGGGCTGGCAGATACAGGACGCGGCGGCATCAGCTGTTGCCTCATGCATCTGCACACAGATCCAGACACGCTGGTGTACTTAGACGGGAAACGTATACGACGAGGATAAATACCAACGCATCCTCCATGTCGAGCACCCGGACACTGCATTATTTTCAGATCAGTCACTTGTGGACATGCCACAATCTATGCAACACGCATGCAAGTAAGCAAGCCCCATGGACAAGATGCATACAACTATGGTAGCAAGCAAACACACGTTTGCACACGACCTAATAAGTGCGGGTATGCAATCGATTCCTATTTCCTTTTTCGCTTGGTATATATTCAAAAGAAATTGTAATTTTTTTATTAAAAGCACTCACTCTTTAGATAAGAATTATTCACAAGCAAGCACACACTCTAATTCTGTGTATATATGCATCACACTAGCATCCATCACATAAAAGTGTTTCTATATGCACCATTCTTCTGATGTTCATGTCTCACATAACAGGATTTATTTTCTTATGTATAAGTATATCATGCATGCACACGGGATAACTTGCAATTTCATAGAGCTTTGTGAGAAGATTGCCCATAAGAAAATTGTCTGCGGTTTAGAAAATATAATTATGTGTGTTTCCAGTTAATGAACCAGTCACAACAGTTGAGCAAATATCCCAGATCCTTCTGTCCCTGGCACTACATATATGTTTTGCATTAATCATGGACAATTAGTACATCATTGTTAGTGGATAGCACCTGAAATAGTGGGTGTCCAAATAAAATAAAGAAGTTGGAAATCAAACAATGATTTGGGTGAAAGTACAATTCTTTTTCATGTTAGAGAAAATGGATACTTATTTGGCTAGGGGAGTGCCATATTTTCCCCCATTGCAACGCACGAGCATATGTGTTAGCATCCCAAAGAATCGTATTGCTAATTGATCCATCAACCATATACACTTAATTATCTATGTGGTTCATTTATGTCTAAAAAAATCCATTTGGTTCATTTAGCTGCATTGTCGTCTGCCGCTTGGTTTATCGCAATTGTTGTTTAACCAATAGCGAAGCACGGGCAATGGGCATGTGGTTTTTTCTCCCGTTGCAACGCACGGGCAATTTTTCTAGTATATCCTAATGTATACAAAAATGAGCAAGGAAAATTGTAGATATATAGACCCACCGGAAAATTGTCGCCATCTTTAACATGTAAAAACCAACGGTGCATCGTACACGTAACTCGATGCCATACCTGCTTCACCATGTTGAAGCCAAAAAGTCGTTTAACTGTGGCCGGCAAGTCATCTGACATTATCGGAGAGAGGAGATGCCATCAACGACTGTCCGAACCACGGACCGTTGACCTAATCACCTGGAAAGAGGGTACTCCCTCCGTCCGGAAATACTTGTTATCAAAATGGATGAAAATGAATGTATCTAGAACTAAAATACATCTAGATACATCCATTTCAATGAAAAGTATTTTCGGACGGAGGAAGTACTAAAAGGTCGGAGAAGGAGATCCACCCCCACGTAGATGCTGAGGAACATTGTCTTGTGGTCTTATTGATGAGACCACGGGTGCCACCGTGAATTGAGGCAGAAGTATCACGGTTGACGATTCTTTTCTCTCAACCCCAACATTAATATGCCATGGGTCAACACCGTAACAAGTGTCGCGCCACCATGACAAGGATAGTAGATACTTGTTCCACCGTGTTGTCCCTTCAACCGCTTGGGTGAGCGGCATGAGGACAAATAAGCTATACATCATGCAAGCGTGAAGGTTCATGGTCTCTCCTTCTCCTGCCTCCCGACGCCAAAATTGGTCATTGGAGCAAGGGTATGGACGAAATCAACCGTTGAGGATGAGAGTTGTGTGTTGTCTACGATATAATGGTACGATGCCAATCTACATAATATAGCTATTGCTTATCATGCGCATTTTTGAAGCACATGTTCTCGTGTCATTTTGAGGACTGACAAACTCAAAAAATAATTCAGAATACAGATGTACTCCCTTCGGTCCTTTTTACTCTGCATATTAGAATTGTCTGAAGTCAAACTTCACAAAATTTGACCGTATTTATATGAAAAAATATCAACATCTGCCATGCTAAAGTTATACAATATGAAACTTTAAGTCATGACACATCTATTGATATTGATTTCAGATTGTGAATGTTGGTACTTTTTTTTATAAAGTTGGTCAAACTTTACGAGACTTGACTTCAGTCGAATCTTATATGCGAATTAAAAAGGACAGGAGGAAGTACTAGTACACTGCTATTAAATGTGAATTCACAATTCTTAATCAGACATTAATTTGAGGGTATTTAAAAATTTTTAAGGGTATTAATCAGACATTAAAACCATGAATCCACAATTTTAATGAAAAAATAAGACCACCCAAGGCTTTGCCCTGGAAAGAACTCCATTAAACACTGTACTATATAAGGGCAATCCCAATGCTCCATCTTGTACGATATCTTAGCCATGACAACTAAGCAAAAATCTGACATGACATCACACTTAATGAAGAAAGAGAGACTTGTCATATCTTAACTAGATATACATTCTACTCACAAAGCCCATTAAATGAGACATATTTTAAGATACAATGCATCGTAAGAGGTATGTGTATGGAGAGTGTCCTAGATTCTTGATTTTGAAACATTTCAGCGCCTCAAAACAACACGAGCATGTGCTTATATGAGTAAACAGTAGTTCTAAATAATTTAGTCAAGTTGAATTGAAATTAATATTTAACCAAATGAAGTGAACAATAAACCGACTCTCATGGCACCATAATGTTTGATTGGGCTCACCTGATATATATATTACTCTTTTCATCGCAAAAAATAATAATTATATACTACTCACTTTGCCTATATTTACATGTCATCCCTACTGCCTCATTCGTCTTGGAGGATTTTCGTATGAAAGAACATAGGAAGAAGGATTCCAGAGGGAAAAAAATTTATAGATGCATTCGGTTTGTAGGAACGCGGATAGGAATTCCTTAAAAATACTACTCATTTCTTGTATTTTTTAAGGACACATCCACTCAAAACCCATTTTTTGCATAGGAACGGGGTAAGATAGTACTAAGGATGACAAGTGTCGCCCTATCAAATTTCCTGCACTGCTCCTAATTCTTAAGTTTTGGTTTCCTTCAAATCGAATGAGCCCTAAGCATTAATTTAACCAATAATATACGAGACATGTGTCATAAAACATAGAAAACATATTTGTGGTTGGATGGTAATTGTACCATATCAGAGATCAAACTCCAACTTCGACGAATTATGTGTCCCAATAAGGCGGATTATATTTGCTAAAAAAAGGCGGATTATCCTTTCAGTGTAAGGTGATGTTCTCATTGATAGCAAGATGCATGCGATGCCTTCCTCAATCTTGAGTCTTCGCGACTATGGTCTTCAGTAGGTGATGCATGCGTAGTAGTACTTGGTGTTTCTAAAAGAAATTGTTTAAAAACCTTTTAAGTACAAATTCAAGGGTATAGTTTTCGTGGAGCATTAGTTGTGTTTTGTTGGCCAAGTTAATAATTAAAGTCGAAATGCAAAATAAGTTGACACCAATGTTAATTGGGGAGGAGGGAGTAATTTAAAGGGAAATAATTCATGATCCAAAATATTTGAAGAAGGTACACATATAGATGATTTGAGTATTGTGTGCATGAGTATATTTTGTGCAAAATACCATGTCAGTGCACATAAAAGAGACGTTGAGCTATTTCTCATCTCGAAACATATTTTCTCAAATTCTTTAGACCACTTTTTTACGGTTCGAGGAAATTTGTGCCCTGATAGTTTGATTCTACTAACTCCATCACACCCAATCAGCAAATGTTTCTCTCAATACTCAGCAAATGTTAGTACCTGGCTGTTTGGCCATCCTCGGCTCAAGCAGCCAATGAAACCATGGAGCAACAAACCTTCTCTTGGTACCTACAAATAACGGCGGCAGAGCCCATATGAGCCTAAGACTGGGGGCTCAGGAACAACCTTTATGTTTTGCTAGCAACAGGATAGCAAGTGCAGTTTTTCTTAAGAATGGAAGATAACTCCCTCAGACTCTCCAGCCTAAATTTGCTACAGCCAGTACAAGGATATAATACCAAAAGGCAAAGTGCGCTTCATTTTCAGAGGCCTGAAAAGTCAAACGAAACACGACCCATGTTCGAAGGCGTCTTCTCGCTACGGTATACTACTAACTAGAGTGCTAGACAAAGACAATGAACTTAAACCTCATCGTCGGCTCTGACCGAAGCACCGATGGTAGGCCAATATATTTCAGAAAAGAACAAAACACAAAATGCTAGCAGTCCCTTTATACTCTAACAGAACTGGTTCCTTTTGATAAGCCATTCTCTGCATGTTGCATCTCTGATCGAAGACACTGCATCAGGCGATAGAACTGTCTCGTCGGAGCCACACCTCTCCAGCGATGCCCAGGAGTTGGTCCTGGCCTAATAATACTCTTCTGCTTTACCTGCATGAAAATGGAAACACACTTTATGCAGCTTATCAAAATAAAGGAAATGCAACCAAAATATATTGCACTTCTGCATATACACGAACTGATCGCCACTTGGCACAAATCAACTTAAAATTTTAGCAGACACATGCATGGCCCAGAGGAAAATATCAGATGCATTACGCGAAAGACCATGCATCTAAGTCAATCACACAGATTTCGCTTAAGCAAGATACAGAATTCAATGGTTTAAGCTGCTTGGAGTAGTACGGCTTTTCAGTTTTCAATGAAATGCAGCAGAGAACAGGAGATTCTGCCCTTGTTAGAAAAAACAACAGGATTGCTATGTCGAAGCATGCATGAAAATGATGCATTCCACTTGTACCCCTGCCGAGGCACTGACCAAACTAAAATAGCGCGAACAACACCAATTTTGCAAACAGCTAAATACCAAAAATACTGATGATCCTTTTTCAGTTTTATTGCTTTGGTCTTTGTACATAAACTTTAATGGAATTGGGCAATGCACCCATAAGACAATAATTTTAAAAGTTAACAACTTCATGCATTTCATTCATAGTTTTAAATAGACAACGAGAATACATAAGATGAAATTTATTGTGTGAAATTAAGTTTCCCTACCTTTAAATAAGACCTGAGCTTCAGCTGAAGCCCTTTTGTATGTTAGTAATTCATTTATAGCATCCTCACTAGACATCACAACGTTCCCACCATAGCTAATACATAATGCACGAAGAAGCCTTGCTTTAGAGAGAATGAGCTCTATAAAGCACATTTCATTTCGACGCCAATTAATGCCAGTCATCTGCACAACCTGAAGGTTGGCACACATGCCATCAGTCCATAATGCATTTTGAAACTCTCCATTTGCCTCAAATTTCTGCTCCTCCTTATCATAGATCTTCACATATAAAAGTAAAAAAGATAATTAACCTGAAGTGCCAAAATGACCTTTAAACAATGTTATATGAAATATGCATGGGGATATTCATAAATCAGGATTGCCTCTATTTTAAGCTTTTCAAGATTTGGGGCACTCTTTAGTAAGCAAAACGCTAACATAATAGGGGGTTGCTCACAAAAGTGCATACGCAACTTCAAGCTCTTCAAGTTGTGAAAGGTGCACAGAATTATCTTCGGTATCATAGCACTCTGAAAAATAGGACAAAGAGAAAGCGAGGATAATATAAGGACTTAAACTGGATGCATCTCTAGAATCTAGGAGCAATGCAAACGAAGGGACAGATATTGTTTCTAGATAAATAGAAAAGAGATCATAAATGTTCAAAGGTTCAGCACACCATAAACCACACACAAATCAATACATTTTGCAAATGAAAAAGGAAAAATATACATCAGCCTTCTTTATCAAGTTGGGAATTGGAATAATAAAACACCGAGATGAAAATAAATAATATATGCAGGTTAATATGAACCATGTCTGTGGGACAATGCATGTACAAAAACATGATATAATTAAGTACTCCCTCCGTTTCTTTTTAGTCTGCATATAAGATTTGGTCAAAGTCAAACTTTGTTAACTTTGACTAAGTTTATAGAAAAAATATCGAGATTCACAATATGAAATCAATATTGTTAGATGCATCATGAAATTAAGTTTCATACCATATAGCTTTCATATTGTAGATGTTGATATTTTTTTCTACAAAGTTGGTCAAACTTTACAAAGTTTGAGTATGAACAAATCTTATATGCAGACTAAAAAGAAACGGAGGGGGTATATAACCCGGAACAAATTAATTAGTAGATTGGTCACAGCTAGGCTGAAAGAAGCCAAGCCCAAGGGGCAGACAGGAAATCATTTCAACAGTACAGAGGCCTACATATGTTGGCTCATTTGGGGAGGAAAAAACTTGCACTTTCAAAATGGAGTACCTAGATCGCGGTTTTTTTTAGAGCATCCAAGGACATACAGATAATGATTAGGCTATTTTCCCCCTTTGTTGCATTATGTTTCGTAAGTAATCAACCTTGTGGGCTTGAGGCCAGTTAGGGCAAAGCTATTTGTACTCTATTTTGTGTACTCTAATATGGTTGCCTAATGATATCAGCACAGCTGTGGCAGCTTAGCTTTTCAGACAGATTAAAGAGAAAAAAAAAACTCCCCATATTCCGATATAGGGCATTTTAACTAGTTTCGGATTGATTCTGCGAAACAAGAGACTCAAAAGATAAAATAAGCAACTGGGGACATAAGCATTTACCGGTGCGTTGAATGAGACGACCAAAAGCTTCCTAACTTGAACAAGCCCGGAAAGAAACTTGGCAAAATCGTTGTGAACAACATTGTCAAACCAATCGATGACTGCAGAATTCAGGCATGTCAAGTCCTTGAGGATCCAGCCATAATAGTTCTCTGAACAAATAGTCAAGTGCCTGAGATTGGGCGCCCGAATCACCCATTCTCTGATGTACTCGCCACCGATGAAAACATCTGTAAGTACCAGATAGTCGAGCAACGGGGATGTCCTAATGATCTCCTCAAGCTGGTACTCCCCATAGTCCTCTAAGTGGACGTTTGCGAGGGTCAATTTCCTTAGCTCCGGGAAGGCCACAAAGCCCGCGGGTAGGAGCGGAATGGCGCAGCCAAAGAGGCTGAGGGAGGTGAGCCGGCTGCAGGAGAAGACGGAGGAGGGGAGGGTGGGGAACGAGTCGTTGAAGCTGAGGTCCAGGATCTCGACACCCCTGCGGGCGAGGACGAAGAGCCAGTCGTGGACGCGGCCTGCGTAGGGCCCGTCGAGCTCCGCGTGGAAGAGCCGGACGCGGGCGGGGCAGCGGAGGAGGATGCCTTCGAGGGACCCCAGCCCCGCCGGCGCGCCATCATCGCCTCCGAGGCAGGGGAAATGGAGGTCGAGGGATGGGAGGGCCTCCCATCGGTGTCGCCAGGCGCGGGAGAGCACCGACGTGCGGACGGCGTCGCGGATGTGGAGACGGACGAGGATGTTGTCGAGGGCGTCCGGAGCCAGGGAGATCAGGGCGTCCGCCTCGGCCAGTGCGGCCTCCTTCACCTGGCCCCGGCGCTTCTTCCCGTGATCGCGTGGCGGCGCCATTTTCACCGGGTGATCGTTCTAGGGTTTGAGGCGGGGCATTTGCTTCGGGCATGTTTTTTCCTAAAAAATAAAATACATCAGCCAGCTAAAAAAAACTAGGATCAGTCCATTTTGTGAACCATTAGATGCGAAATCAACGGCCCAAAGCCTTTCTTCAACCTCCCGCACATCTCCTTCCACCGCTAGCTACCGCCGGCCTAACATCCCACCCCCCCTCCCTGCCCCCTGCATTGAGTTTTTTCTCCGACGAAGCCCCACCACCGTCCCCATCCTAAAGCCTAGGATGGATAATGGGGTGATGACGCCGAGCCCCTTCCTTCTCTCCGGCGAGGCCCTTCTCCTTCCTTCATTCAAAAATCGACTAACCCCGAATTCAAAATTCAATTGACCAACATGTAGCTAGACTGATAAAATAATCACCGAGAAATCCTCACATGTTTATACTACTAAGTATGGATACAAACAAGCAAGACAAGGGATTTTTTTTTTACTTAAGATTTTGATTTCATTATGGGTGTTGAATAGGAATGCAAATAAACTCAAAGTTTTAAATAACCAGCTACAACTATAGTCACCCTATAGTGGTTTGAGCAGTGTGCCGCTAAATGGTACTCCCTTCGTATCAAAATTTAAGACATTTTTAGGCTAAACTAACCCAAAAACGTCTTATATTTTGGTACATACAATTGTCCGTAAAGTTACAAAATAACAGACTATAACTATTTGAACCGAGTATCGCTGCTATTTAGCATAGCTGTGACGCCCCCGATTCAATCATACACTAATCATACACGCAAATGTGTACGATCAAGATCAGGGACTCACGGAAAGATATCACAACACAACTCTACAAATAAAATAAGTCATACAAGCATCATATTACAAGCCAGGGGCCTCGAGGGCTCGAATACAAGAGCTCAATCATAGACGAGTCAGCGGAAGCAACAATATCTGAGTACAGACATAAGTTAAACAAGTTTGCCTTAAGAAGGCTAGCACAAACTGGGATACAGATCGAAAGAGGCGTAGGCCTCCTGCCTGGGATCCTCCTAACTACTCCTGGTCGCCGTCAGCGGGCTGCACATAGTAGTAGGCTCCTCCCGAGTAGTAGTAGTCGTCGTCGACGGTGGCGTCTGGCTCCTGGGCTCCAACGTCTGGTTGCGACAACCAGGTAGAAGGAAAAGGGGGAAAAGAGGGAGAAAGCAACCATGAGTACTCATCCAAAGTACTCGCAAGCAAGGAGCTACACTACATATGCATGGGTAAATGTGTAAAGGGCCATATCGGTGGACTGAACTGCAGAATACCAGAATAAGAGGGGGATAGCTAATCCTGTCGAAGACTACGCTTCTGGCCACCTCCATCTTGCAGCATGTAGAAGAAAGTAGATGGTAAGTTCACCAAGTAACATGGCATAGCATAATCCTAACCGATGATCCTCCCCTCGTTGCCCTGTGAGAGAGCGATCACCGGTTGTATCTGGCACTTGGAAGGGTGTGTTTTATTAAGTATCCAGTTCTAGTTGTCATAAGGTCAAGGTACAACTCCAAGTCGTCCTGTTACCGAGGATCACGGCTATTCATATAGATTAACTTCCCTGCAAGGGTGCACCACATAACCCAACACGCTCGATCCCATTTGGCCGGACACACTTTTCTGGGTCATGCCCGGCCTCGGAAGATCAACATGTCGCAGCCCTACTTAGGCACAACAGAAAGGTCAGCACGCCGGTCTAAATCCTATGGCGCAGGGGTCTGGGCCCATCGCCCATTGCACACCTGCACGTTGCGAGGGCGGCCGGAAGCAGAACTAGCCCCCTTAATACAAGAGCAGGCTTACGTTCCAATCCGGCGCGCGCCGCTCAGTCGCTGACGTCATGAAGGCTTTGGCTGATACTACGACGTCGAGTGCTCATAAATGTCCCCGCGTAGATGGTTAGTGCGTATAGGCCAGTAGCCAGACTCAGATCAAATACCAAGATCTCGTTAAGCGTGTTATTCTGAAATAACCACGGACGCCGACCAGGGCCAGGCCCACCTCTCTCCTAGGTGGTCTCAACCTGCCCTGTCGCTCCTTCTTAGTATCAGGTGGAGCAAGCACTGGGGCAGAAGTCAACTTGTCTTTGAGCGCCTGGAAACTTTCGTGGCACTTGTCTGTCCAGTCGAACTTGACACCCTTATGCAACAGATTAGTCAGGGGCCTGGCAATCTTGGAGAAGTTCTCGACGAATCGACGGCAATAGCTGGCAAGAGCGAGAAAACTTCGGACTTGCTTGACATTCTTCGGAGGAGTCCAATCGAGAATAGCATGAACTCGTTCAGGGTTGACGGCAATACCATCCTTGGAGATGACATGCCCAAGATAGGTTACTTCGGGGAGCTAGAATTCACACTTGGAATACTTAGCATACAGTTGATGCTCCCGAAGCTTTTCCAGCACAAGACGAAGATGTTCAGCATGTTCTTCCTTGTTCTTGGAAAATACAAGGATATCGTCCAAATAAACCACGACGAACTTGTCGAGGTAATCCATGAATATATAGTTCATCAGACGAGAGAAGGTGGCTGGAGCATTCGTTAAGCCGAATGACATGACTGTGTACTCGTAAGACCCATACCGAGTCACGAAGGCGGTCTTTGGGATATCCTCTTCACGAACACGGATCTGGTGGTAACCCAACCTCAAATCGAGTTTGGAGAACACTGATGAGCCAGCCAGTTGATCATAAAGATCATTGATCCGAGGAAGAGGGTATTTATTCTGAATGATAGCTTGGTTTATAGGACGGTAGTCTTGGACTAATCGGTTTGTCCCATCCTTCTTCTTAACAAAGAGAGAAGGTGCTCCCCAAGGAGAGCAACTTGGGCGAATGAAACCTTTGACAAGAGTTTTGTCGATTTCCTCCTTAAGCTCAATGAGTTCATGTGGCGGCATCTTGTAGGGTCGTTTAGCTATAGGGGTGGTGCCTGGTTTCAAGTCGATAATGAATTCGACAGCTCTAGCAGGGGGAATCCCTGGAAGTTCTTCTGGGAAGACGTCTTGGAATTCACGAACGACCGGAATGTTTTCAATGCCCTCGAGTGGTGCAGCGTTCAACGCATTCAAGGTATAAAGCCGTGCCTCGGCGTTCTGAACTAGATGAGCTTGGTAAGCAATTATTTCATCAGAAGGGTGTAGCAAATGGACGACCTTAGTGGCGCAAACTATAGAAGTAGTATGCGCTTTCAACCAATCCATTCCCAGAATGAGGTCGATGCTACAAGACTTCAGTACGATGGGAGAGGCAAGGAATTCCAGTCCTTCGATTTCAACGGGGACGTCGTTGCAAATCATGGAGGTCCGACATTGGCCCACGGGAGTGTGTACTAATAGCGAAGTGTTCAGGTCCTCGCTTTTAATGCCATGCATGAATGCAAAATCCTCTGACATGAATGAATGTGATGCACCTGTATCAAATAAAACAGATGGTGGTGCTGAATTTACAAGGAGTGTACCCATCACGGTAGCGGGCTGGTCTAGAACTTCATTGAGATCAACGTGGTTGGCATGAACACGACCATAAGACTTGGCATTGTTGTTGCAGGGCTGGTTGCTTCCACCGCCAGTTGCTGGGAGGGCCAGTTGATTCTGGTTCTGATTGCAATCCCTAGCACGGTGACCTGGTTGACCACACTTGTAGCACAGACCATTATTGGGAGTGGGAATAGGGGCTTGTGGTGGTGGAGCTGGAAGTCTTGGCTGCCTAGTTGGAGGAGCAGGCAGACGAGGTGCAGCATAGGTCTGCCTTGGGGCAGGTGCATTCGGCTGGTACATGCTGTTGGGAATCCATATCTTGTGCTTCTGCGAGGACGGGCCCGAAGATGAGCCCGTGTCACGGTTGCGCCTGTGAGAGCTCTGGTATTCCTGTAGACCAGTTTCAACATTGATGGCCTTGTTCACCAGGGTGGCGAAATCAGCAAAGTCATGCACTAGAAGTGCGAGCTTGATGTCAGCTTGAAGGCCATCACGGAACTTCTCCTGTCTGCGTGCATCAGTTGCAATATCTTCTTCAGCATAGCGGCACAAATCAAGAAACTCCCGCTGATAAGCTTCAACAGTCTTGTTGCCTTGGGTGAGGTTGCGAAACTCGCGCTTCTTACGGTCCATGACCCCCTGAGGAATGAAGCGAGCACGGAAGGCAGATTGGAAGTCTGGCCAGGTGATGATTGTTCCAACTGGCAGAGTACGCTTGTGGCTGTCCCACCATTGAGCTGCGGGTCCCTTCGGGAAGAAGGAAGCAAATGTGACATAGCTGGCAGGGGCTACATCAGCAGACTCCATCTCATAGGTGATGTCACAGAGCCAGTCATCAGCATCCAGAGGCTGAGTTGAGCTACGGTACACAGTTGGGTTCAGGCGCATGAAATCCTACAGAGTTACTGGGGTTGGCTGCTGGTTCATATTGGGGCAAGGAAACTGAGCCATCATATTCTCCATGAGCTGACGATTCATCTCAAGCTATTGGATCATACCAGCCATGTACTCAGGCGGTGATGGGAAGTTGCCACCACGACCACGAACACCTGGTCTAACCATCCTGCTAATATATAACAGGGGTAGTTTAGCATTGAGAAATTTGCAAAGACAAGAATCATTCATGAGGAAACATGCACAACGAAAGCAGCACGATAGATACTACATAGTAGTCGGCATATCTTACAAAAGAGAGCATGCATAGAGTTCGGTACATAGACTAAGATCATCATAGGCGACACACAGGCTCGCGGCGAATGCATCTAACACTAACAAGCAAGTCTACATCAGTCCCACGCGGTACTGCGGAGGTAGCTGTAGCTTGAAAGCTGGTAGTGTGGCATCGGGAACTCCATGTCGGCAACCTGGGGTCCGCGGGTACTCTGGTGCAGAACCCGACGCTCAAGTGGCAGAAGAGGACCAAGTGCGGGAGAGTAGCCTCCCACATCTGGCCAGTCGACGCCCTGGGGCATCACGGTCCTGGCAGGGTAGATCGCAGAACGCAACAGATCAGCAGATCGAACAAAGGGGTGCAACAGCGTCAGAGCATGATACATGTGCTGACGGGTGGTGTACAACTCGTGGCGAAGAGCTCGGTTAGCTCTATCTAGCCATCAGCATGCAGAACCAGGTTCTTATGGTAGAAGGGCTCTCGAGTGACAGTGGAGTAGGCCGCAGTGTAGTAACCCTCCGCACCAACATCGGATGCGATAGCAATGTGCCTGAAGGGGGAGGTGTCCAACTCCTGATACTCTCCACGAAGACGTGTTAGAGCAGCATAAGCAGCATCGTGGACCGCCATATCGATAGTCACTCCAACACCATGAGCAGTGTGCAGCACGGTAGTGGAGTCATACTCCCGAGAGTAGAGGTGGACGATGGCACGGTACTGCTCCTGGTTGAAGTCCTAATACTCCTCATAGACGGTGTACTCAGGGTGCCAGCGATAACCCAGATAGGTCATCATCTCAACCAACACATCAGGTGATCCTGAGGCACCAATGGCCGTCGTGTGGCGCACGACCTGCCTCGTGGGTTCCATCTGAAAACAAAGATGTTTTCATAGGAGTCAAATACCAATGTGGATAATGTTCAAATACTACTCTAAAGAATAGCTAGGGCTTATCCAACTTTGGGGTGAACGTGGTCACAAGATCCTAGTGTTAGGGTTAGTAAAATCGTTTAACCCGAGTAGGAGAGAGTTCAGAGTCCCAGAGTAAGGATCGAGGAGTAAAAGATCCTAATACCACCCAGATGGAGACGTGGGCCTGTAAGGCACACAGCCATGTTAGTAAAAGTTTTTGTAATGTCTAGACTCAACTTCGGCCAAGGAGTGTGGAAGGGGGATTCCTACAGGCAGTCGGCTCTGATACCAACTTGTGACGCCCCAGATTTAATCGTACACTGATCATACACGCAAATGTGTATGATCAAGATCAAGGACTCACGGGAAGATATCACGGCACAACTCTACACATAAAATAAGTCATACAAGCATCATATTACAAGCCAGGGGCCTCGAGGGCTCGAATACAAGAGCTCGATCATAGACGAGTCAGCTGAAGCAACAATATCTGAGTACAGACATAAGTTAAACAAGTTTGCCTTAAGAAGGCTAGCACAAACTGGGATACAGATCGAAAGAGGCACATGCCTTCTGCCTGGGATCCTCCTAACTACTCCTGGTCGCCGTCAGCGGGCTGCACGTAGTAGTAGGCTCCTCGCGAGTAGTAGTAGTCGTCGTCGACGGTGGCGTCTGGCTCCTGGGCTCCAATGTCTGGTTGCGACAACCAGGTAGAAGGAAAAGGGGGAAAAGAGGGAGAAAGCAACCGTGAGTACTCATCCAAAGTACTCGCAAGCAAGGAGCTACACTACATATGCATGGGTAAATGTGTAAAGGGCCATATCGGTGGACTGAACTGCAGAATGCCAGAATAAGAGGGGGATAGCTAATCCTGTCGAAGACTACGCTTCTGGCCACCTCCATCTTGCAGCATGTAGAAGAGAGTAGATGGTAAGTTCACCAAGTAACATCGCATAGCATAATCCTAACCGATGATCCTCCCCTCGTTGCCCTGTGAGAGAGCGATCACCGGTTGTATCTGGCACTTGGAAGGGTGTGTTTTATTAAGTATCCGGTTCTAGTTGTCATAAGGTCAAGGTACAACTCCAAGTCGTCCTATTACCGAGGATCACGGCTATTCGAATAGATTAACTTCCCTGCAGGGGTGCACCACATAACCCAACACGCTCGATCCCATTTGACCGGACACACTTTTCTAGGTCATGCCCGGCCTCGGAAGATCAACACGTCGCAGCCCTACCTAGGCACAACAGAGAGGTCAGCACGCCGGTCTAAATCCTATAGCGCAGGGGTCTGGGCCCATCGCCCATTGCACACCTGCACATTGCGAGGGCGTCCGGAAGCAGAACTAGCCCCCTTAATACAAGAGCAGGCTTACGTTCCAATCCGGCGCGCGCCGCTCAGTCGCTGACGTCACGAAGGCTTTGGCTGATACTACGACATCGAGTGCTCATAACTGTCCCCGCGTAGATGGTTAGTGCATATAGGCCAGTAGCCAGAGTCAGATCAAATACCAAGATCTCGTTAAGCGTGTTATTCTAAAATAACCACGGACGCCGACCAGGGCCAGGCCCACCTCTCTCCTAGGTGGTCTCAACCTACCCTGTCACTCCGCCACAAAGTAACAGTCGGGGGCCTTTGGGAACTCAGGCCCACCTCTACCGAGATGGAGCCACCTGCCCCTTCAGCCCCCAACATCGGAATCACTCGCGGGTACTCCTACGAGCCGACCCGACTTTAATCACCACAAGTATCATATATTATGTATGAGTATATACCCATGACCACCTCCCAAGTGATCATGGCCCGATAGTACAGCATGGCAGACAGACAAGAATGTAGGGCCACTGATGTTAAACTAGCATCCTATACTAAGCATTTAGGATTGCGGGTAAGGTATCAACAGCTGGAGCAACAATGACAGGCTATGCATCGGAATAGGATTAACGGAAAGCGGTAACATGCTACACTACTCTAATGCAAGCAGTAGAGAGAAGAGTAGGCGATATCTGGTGATCAAAGGGGGGGGGGCTTGCCTGGTTGCTCTGGCAAGAGAGAGGGGTCGTCAACACCGTAGTCATACTGGGTAGCAGCGGCGTCGGTCTCGATGTCTAGCGGGAGAAGAGGGGGAAGAAACAATAAATATAATGCAAACAAATGCATGACGATGCATGACATGACAAAGAGCGATGCTAGGTGTGCCCTAACGCGGTACGAGGTGGTACCGGTGAAGGGGGAAAACATCCGGGAAAGTATTCCCGGTGTTTCGCATTTTCGGACAAATGAACCGGAGGGGGAAAGTTGCATGTTCAGTATGCTAGGGATGCGTGGCAGACAAACGGTTTGCTTATCCGGATTCATCTCGTCGTTCTGAGCAACTTTCATGTATAAAGTATTTTAATCCGAGTTACGGATTAAAAGATATGATTTTCTAAAGATTTTAAATCATTTTCTGATTTTAATTAGTTATTTAATTCTAACATTATCCAAAACAGTGAATGATGACGCAGGCATGACATCAGAGTGATGTCAGTAGGTCAACTGGTCGGTTGACCAGTCAAACCAGACATGTGGGTCCAGGGGGACCCACATGTCATTGTCAGGGGGCAATAATAGGGGGGTTTAGACTAACTAAATAGGTTAATTAGTGGGTGGGACCTAGCAATCAGTGTCTAATTAGGTTTTAGTTAATTAACTTAATTAATTAGCAGTTTATATATTTGTTTTTATTTGTTTTATGGCATGAGGCCCGCATGTCAGTGGCAGTAGCTGCCACGTCAGCGAAGTTGACTTCGGTCAATGTGGCCAGTTGGGGCCCCCAGGCCCACAGGCAGCGACCCAGGGGTGGGGCCCGCCTAGCCACGTCGGCAGACGGCGCCGGAACGACGCCGGCGAGGCAAAACGCGGTGGCGCGGCTCGGGCAAGCGTCGGGTTTCGTCTATAGGCCACCAAAATGGGCGGGACCGGTCGCATTCGAACGGCAAGACGACGGCGGAGCAAATGGTGGTGGTTGCGGAGGCTGTGGTGGCCAGAGTCGAGCGCTACAGGCTCGTCGGCGGCGAGGTGGTTCGGGCGTGAGATGAAGACGGTGACGCAGCGCGCTTCGGGGCTAATGGGGAGGCTAGGGTGGAGCTGCGCGACGCGTTGAGCACAAAGGGCTCGCCCCCTTGACCATTTGGTCACCGGAAGGACGCCGGCGACGCGCGCAGGCGGCGACGCAGTCGGGTCCCCGACGGGAAACACGCTAAGAGGAACGGGGAGGCTAGTGCGCGGGCGCGTAGGGCTCGCAGGAGCTCGATGCTGGGCCCAAACGAGCTCGACGGCGTCTGTGGCCGCGGCGGTGTAGTGCATGGCGGCGACCAGAGCTCAGCAACGGCGGCAGCTGGCTACAGAGCGCTAGGGGGCCAACGAGGAGCAGCAGGGGGAGGATAAGCTCACCGTGCGGCACGCAAGATGGCCTGTGGTGGTTTAGTAGCAGCAGAGTCGACGGCGCTCGTCGGAGACGCGTCGGGGATCCGAGGAAGAAGACGAGGCCGGGGCAGCATTCGTGGGTGCTCGGCGTCCTGCGGCTTGTCGGGGAGGCGTAGTCGAGGGAGAGGGAGCGAGCGGACACGTCAGAGAGGCTTGGAGGTCGCGGTGGCCGCGAGTTCTAAGGTGGCGAGGCCATGGCGGTGCTCGGTTGCGGTGGGGAACGAGGGGGAGCGGCGCGGTGGATCGGAGGGGGAAGGGAGAGGCGCAGGAACCGAGAGAGAGAGCAGGGGCGAGTGGGAGGCGGGATCAAGGAGGCGGGGCATGGCGGCCTTATCCTCGCCCGTCGCCGACGAGGGGGCTGCGGCGGGGACATGCCCCTGTTCCGACCCGGGTCGGGGGAACAGGGAAGGGAGGCGGGGCAGAGGGGGTTGGGCCGACTGATTGCTATGGGCCAGGTGGGCCGGCCGACCTGTGAGCTGGGCCGCCTGGTCCAAGGGGCTTCCCTTTTTTTTGTTTTTTTGTAATTTCTTTCTTTTATTTATTTTCTTCTCTGTTTTATTTCATTTTAAAGTATCTAGGCATTTTCTAAAAATGTGTTTACTTCACCATAATTACCTATGCCATTTTTGGCACTGTCCGAACATTTTTGTTTCAACTTTTAAATTTTTTTGTTGTTTGCCATTTTTTTGGATTGATTTTTGAATCGGTTTTAACTAACGAAAGTTTAGCAACAGTAATCAAAGATGACATGGCATCATTAGGAGAGTTTTACTGTAGCCTAATTATCCGGGCGTTACAAATCTCCTCCACTACAAGAAATCTCGTCCTGAGATTTAGGATGTAGAAGGAAACAGTGCGGGGTATTCATCACGCAGGCGGTCCTCGCGTTCCCAAGTGGCTTCGTCTTCAGAGTGATTCGACCACTAGACTTTGAGGAACTTGATCGCCTTCTGACGTGTGCGGCGTTCAGCTTGGTCAAGAATGCGGACCGGATGCTCTTTATAGGAGAGGTCCTGTTGCAATTCGAGCACTTCATGATCCACTGCTCGGATTGGATCGTTGAAGCAACGACGGACTTGTGACACATGGAACACATCGTGAACCTGGGAAAGGTTCGGCGGAAGCTCCAGTTGATATGCTACTTTTCCACGCCTTTTGAGAATAGTGAATGGGCCAATATAGCGAGGAGCTAGCTTGCCCTTGATCCCGAAGCGGTGAGCACCCTTCATTGGTGTAACTCGAAGATAAGCCTTTTCGCCAGGTTGATAGACCATGTCTTTGTGATGACGGTCATACTGACTCTTCTGACGTGACTGAGCAGTCTTGAGATTCTCGCGAATAATGCGGACTTGCTCTTCGTCCTGTTGGATAATATCCGGACCGAAAAGTGGACGTTCCCCAGTTTCTGACCAGTTCAGAGGGGTTTGACACTTTCGTCCATATAGCACTTCGAAGGGGGACATCTTCAGACTAGCTTGATAGCTATTATTATAAGAGAACTCGACATATGGAAGAGATTCCTCCCATTTCTTGCCGAAGGAAATTACACAAGCTCGAAGCATGTCTTCAAGAACATGGTTGACATGTTCAACCTGTCCTTGCGACTAAGGATGAAACGACGTACTGAACGACAGATTAGTTCCCATAGCTTCTTGGAAACTTGCCCAAAATCTTGAAGTGAATAAACTGCCACAGTCTGAACTGATAACCAGTGGAATACCGTGAAGTGAAACAATTCTGGCCATGTAGAGAGTAGCAAGCTGACTTGTAGTGATTGTCTCTTTGACCGCCAGAAAATGTGCAACTTTAGAAAGCCGGTCAATGACGACAAGAATAGCATCATTACCTTTCTGCGATTTGGGAAATCCGGTGACGAAGTCCATTTCAACATGGTGCCATTTCCATTCAGGAATAGAGATAGGTTGCAGAGTTCCAGCAGGCCTTTGATGCTCTGCTTTGATACGGCGGCAAACATCACACTCAGCAACATAACGAGCAATGTCCTACTTCATATTAGACCACCAGAATCTTTGACGAATATCCTGGTACATCTTTGTACTACCAGGATGAATAGACAAAGGCGTATCATGAGCTTCTTTCATAACCTCTTTAGTCTGATCCAGGTTTTTCTTCGAACATGGTACCACTAGGCGGCCCTTGAAGTACAAGGCGCCATCATCGGCGATAGAGAAGAAGGAGGGCTTTCCTTCTGCTACATGACGTTTAATCTTTTGGACTTCAGAGTCATAACCTTGAATAGTCTTTATACCAGCTACGAGATCTGGTACGACAGCCAGGGTATTTAGAGAACCCTTAGTATCAACACGGAGATTCATCTTCTGAAACTCTAGGGGAGGGGGGCGCGTGCTCCAGGAGGAACAATATGAAGGTTCAGCTTTCTAAATTCTTGGACAAGCGAGGGCTGAACTTTGTGAACCTTGAGGTGATTGCAGTAAGACTTGCGGCTCAAGGCATCAGCCATTACATTAGCCTTGCCGGGGGTATAGGATATACCCACGTCAAAGTCTGCAACAGTCTCCATCCATCTCTGCTGGTGGAGGTTTAGATCTGGCTGAGTAAACAGATACTTCAGACTTTGGTGGTCGGTGAAGATCTCGCAACGATTACCGAGAAGGTAATGTCGCCACTGCTTCAGTGAATGAATGATAGCATCAAGCTTGAGGTCGTGAACTGGGTAGTTTTCTTCATGAGGGCGCAGTTGACGAGAGGCATAAGCAATCACTCTGCGCTCTTGCATTAGGACACAGCCTAATCCTTGACGGGAAGCGTCGCAGTAAATGACAAAGTCCTTCTTAGTATCAGGTGGAGCAAGCACTGGGGCAGAAGTCAACTTGTCTTTGAGCGCCTGGAAACTTTCCTGGCACTTGTTTGTCCAGTCGAACTTGACACCCTTATGCAACAGATTAGTCAGGGGCCTGGCAATCTTGGAGAAGTTCTCGACGAATCGACGGCAATAGCTGGCGAGACCAAGAAAACTTCGGACTTGCTTGACATTCTTCGGAGGAGTCCAATCGAGAATAGCCTGAACTCGTTCAGGGTTGACGGCAATACCATCCTTGGAGATGACATGCCCAAGATAGGTTACTTCGGGGAGCTAGAATTCACACTTGGAATACTTAGCATACAGTTGATGCTCCCGAAGCTTTTCCAGCACAAGACGAAGATGTTCAGCATGTTCTTCCTTGTTCTTGGAAAATACAAGGATATCGTCCAAATAAACCACGACGAACTTGTCGAGGTAATCCATGAATATATAGTTCATCAGACGAGAGAAGGTGGCTGGAGCATTCGTTAAGCCGAATGACATGACTGTGTACTCGTAAGACCCATACCGAGTCACGAAGGCGGTCTTTGGGATATCCTCTTCACGAACACGGATCTGGTGGTAACCCAACCTCAAATCAAGTTTGGAGAACACTGATGAGCCAGCCAGTTGATCATAAAGATCATTGATCCGAGGAAGAGGGTATTTATTCTGAATGATAGCTTGGTTTATAGGATGGTAGTCTTGGACTAATCGATTTGTCCCATCCTTCTTCTTAACAAAGAGAGAAGGTGCTCCCCAAGGAGAGCAACTTGGGCAAATGAAACCTTTGACAAGAGTTTTGTCAATTTCCTCCTTAAGCTCAATGAGTTCATGTGGCGGCATCTTGTAGGGTCGTTTAGCTATAGGGGTGGTGCCTGGTTTCAAGTCGATAATGAATTCGACAGCTCTAGCAGGGGGAATCCCTGGAAGTTCTTCTGGGAAGACGTCTTGGAATTCACGAACGACGGGAATGTTTTCAATGCCCTCGAGTGGTCCAGCGTTCAACGCATTCAAGGCATAAAGCCGTGCCTCGGCGTTCTGAACTAGATGAGCTTGGTAAGCAATTATTTCATCAGAAGGGTGTAGCAAATGGACGACCTTAGTGGCGCAAACTATAGAAGTAGTATGCGCTTTCAACCAATCCATTCCTAGAATGAGGTCGATGCTACAAGACTTCAGTACGATGGGAGAGGCAAGGAATTCCAGTCCTTCGATTTCAACGGGGACGTCGTTGCAAATCATGGAGGTCCAACATTGGCCCACGGGAGTGTGTACTAATAGCGAAGTGTTCAGGTCCTCGCTTTTAATGCCATGCATGAATGCAAAATCCTCTGACATGAATGAATGTGATGCACCTGTATCAAATAAAACAGATGCTGGTGCTGAATTTACGAGGAGTGTACCCATCACGATAGCGGGCTGGTCTAGAACTTCATTGAGATCAACGTGGTTGGCATGAACACGACCATAAGACTTGGCATTGTTGTTGCAGGGCTGGTTGCTTCCACCGCCAGTTGCTGGGAGGGCCAGTTGATTCTGGTTCTGATTGCAATCCCTAGCACGGTGACCTGGTTGACCACACTTGTAGCACAGACCATTATTGGGAGTGGGAATAGGGGCTTGTGGTAGTGGAGCTGGAAGTCTTGGCTGCCTAGTTGGAGGAGCAGGCAGACGAGGTGCAGCATAGGTCTGCCTTGGGGCAGGTGCATTCGGCTGGTACATGCTGTTGGGAATCCATATCTTGTGCTTCTGCGAGGACGGGCCCGAAGATGAGCCCGTGTCACGGTTGCGCCTGTGAGAGCTCTGGTATTCCTGCAGACCAGTTTCGACATTGATGGCCTTGTTCACCAGGGTGGCGAAATCAGCAAAGTCATGCACTAGAAGTGCGAGCTTGATGTCAGCTTGAAGGCCATCACGGAACTTCTCCTGTCTGCGTGCATCAGTTGCAATATCTTCTTCAGCATAGCGGCACAAATCAAGAAACTCCCGCTGATAAGCTTCAACAGTCTTGTTGCCTTGGGTGAGGTTGCGAAACTCGCGCTTCTTATGGTCCATGACCCCCTGAGGAATGAAGCGAGCACGGAAGGCAGATTGGAAGTCTGGCCAGGTGATGATTGTTCCAACTGGCAGAGTACGCCTGTGGCTGTCCCACCATTGAGCTGCGAGTCCCTTCGGGAAGAAGGAAGCAAAGGTGACATAGCTGGCAGGGGCTACATCAGCAGACTCCATCTCATAGGTGATGTCACAGAGCCAGTCATCAGCATCCAGAGGCTGAGTTGAGCTACGATACACAGTTGGGTTCAGGCGCATGAAATCCTACAGAGTTACTGGGGTTGGCTGCTGGTTCATATTGGGGCGAGGAAACTGAGCCATCATATTCTCCATGAACTGACGATTCATCTCAAGCTATTGGATCATACCAGCCATGTACTCAGGCGGTGATGGGAAGTTGCCACCACGACCACGAACACCTGGTCTAACCATCCTGCTAATATATAACAGGGGTAGTTCAGCATTGAGAAATTTGCAAAGACAAGAATCATTCATGATGAAACATGCACAACGAAAGCAGCACGATAGATACTACATAGTAGTCGGCATATCTTACAAAAGAGAGCATGCATAGAGTTCGGTACATAGACTAAGATCATCATAGGCAGCACGCAGGCTCGCGGCGAATGCATCTAACACTAACAAGCAAGCCTACATCAGTCCCACGCGGTACTGCGGAGGTAGCTGTAGCTTGAAAGCTGGTAGTGTGGCATCGGGAACTCCACGTCGGCAACCTGGGGTCCGCGGGTACTCTGGTGCAGAACCCGACGCTCAAGTGGCAGAAGAGGACCAAGTGCGGGAGAGTAGCCTCCCACATCTGGCCAGCCGACGCCCTAGGGCATCACGGTCCTGGCAGGGTAGATCGCAGAACGCAACAGATCACCAGATCGAACAGAGGGGTGCAACAGCGTCAGAGCATGATACATGTGCTGACGGGTGGTGTACAACTCGTGGCGAAGAGCTCGGTTAACTCTATCCAGCCATCAGCATGCAGAACCAGGTTCTGATGGTAGAAGGGCTCTCGGGTGACAGTGGAGTAGGCCGCAGTGTAGTAACCCTCCGCACCAACATCGGATGCGATAGCAATGTGCCTGAAGGGGGAGGTGTCCAACTCCTGATACTCTCCACGAAGACGTGTCAGAGCAGCATAAACAGCATCGTGGACCGCCATATCGATAGTCACTCCAACACCATGAGCAGTGTGTAGCACGGTAGTGGAGTCATACTCCCGAGAGTAGAGGTGGACGATGGCACGGTACTGCTTCTGGTTGAAGTCCTAATACTCCTCATAGACGGTGTACTCAGGGTGCCAGCGATAACCCAGGTAGGTCATCATCTCAACCAACACATCAGGTGATCCTGAGGCACCAATGGCCGTCGTGTGGCACACGACCTGCCTCATGGGTTCCATCTGAAAACAAAGATGTTTTCACAGGAGTCAAATGACAATGTGGATAATGTTCAAATACTACTCTAAAGAATAGCTAGGGCTTATCCAACTTTGGGGTGAACGTGGTCACAAGATCCTAGTGTTAGGGTTAGTAAAATCGTTTAACCCGAGTAGGAGAGAGTTCAGAGTCCCAGAGTAAGGATCGAGGAGTAAAAGATCCTAATACCACCCAGATGGCGACGTGGGCCCGTAAGGCACACGGCCATGTTAGTAAAAGTTTTTGTAATGTCTAGACTCAACTTCGGCCAAGGAGTGTGGAAGGGGGATTCCTACAGGCAGTCGGCTCTGATACCAACTTGTGACGCCCCCGATTTAATCGTACACTAATCATACATGCAAATGTGTACGATCAAGATCAGGGACTCACGGGAAGATATCACAACACAACTCTACAAATAAAATAAGTCATACAAGCATCATATTACAAGCCAGGGGCCTCGAGGGCTCGAATACAAGAGCTCGATCATAGACGAGTCAGCTGAAGCAACAATATCTGAGTACAGACATAAGTTAAACAAGTTTGCCTTAAGAAGGCTAGCACAAACTGGGATACAGATCGAAAGAGGCACAAGCCTTCTGCCTGGGATCCTCCTAACTACTCCCGGTCGTCGTCAGCGGGCTGCACGTAGTAGTAGGCTCCTCCCGAGTAGTAGTAGTCGTCGTCGACGATGGCGTCTGGCTCCTGGGCTCCAACGTCTGGTTGCGACAACCAGGTAGAAGGAAAAGGGGGAAAAGAGGGAGAAAGCAACCGTGAGTACTCATCCAAAGTACTCGCAAGCAAGGAGCTACACTACATATGCATGGGTAAATGTGTAAAGGGCCATATCGGTGGACTGAACTGCAGAATGCCAGAATAAGAGGGGGATAGCTAATCCTGTCGAAGACTACGCTTCTGGCCACCTCCATCTTGCAGCATGTAGAAGAGAGTAGATGGTAAGTTCACCAAGTAACATCACATAGCATAATCCTAACCGATGATCCTCCCCTCGTTGCCCTGTGAGAGAGCGATCACCGGTTGTATCTGGCACTTGGAAGGGTGTGTTTTATTAAGTATCCGATTCTAGTTGTCATAAGGTCAAGGTACAACTCCAAGTCGTCCTGTTACCGAGGATCACGGCTATTCGAATAGATTAATTTCCCTGCAGGGGTGCACCACATAACCCAACACGCTCGATCCCATTTGGCCGGACACACTTTTCTAGGTCATGCCCAGCCTCGGAAGATCAACACGTCGCAGCCCTACCTAGGCACAACAGAGAGGTCAGCACGCCGGTCTAAATCCTATAGCGCAGGGGTCTGGGCCCATCGCCCATTGCACACCTGCACGTTGCGAGGGCGGGCGGAAGCAGAACTAGCCCCCTTAATACAAGAGCAGGCTTACGTTCCAATCCGGCGCGCGCCACTCAGTCGCTGATGTCACGAAGGCTTTGGCTGATACTACGACGTCGAGTGCTCATAATTGTCCCCGCGTAGATGGTTAGTGCATATAGGCCAGTAGCCAGAGTCAGATCAAATACCAAGATCGCGTTAAGCGTGTTATTCTGAAATAACCACGGACGCCGACCAGGGCCAGTCCCACCTCTCTCCTAGGTGGTCTCAACCTACCCTGTCGCTCCGCCACAAAGTAACAGTCGGGGGCCTTCGGGAACTCAGGCCCACCTCTACCGAGATGGAGCCACCTGCCCCTTCAGCCCCCAACATCGGAATCACTCGCGGGTACTCCTACGAGCCGACCCGACTTTAATCACCACAAGTATCATATATTATGTATGAGTATATACCCATGACCACCTCCCAAGTGATCACGGCCCGATAGTAGAGCATGGCAGACAGACAAGAATGTAGGGCCACTGATGTTAAACTAGCATCCTATACTAAGCATTTAGGATTGCAGGTAAGGTATCAACAGCTGGAGCAACAATGACAGGCTATGCATCGGAATAGGATTAACGGAAAGCAGTAACATGCTACACTACTCTAATGCAAGCAGTAGAGAGAAGAGTAGGCGATATCTGGTGATCAAAGGGGGGGGGGGCTTGCCTGGTTGCTCTGGCAAGAGAGAGGGGTCGTTAACACCGTAGTCATACTGGGTAGCAGCGGCGTCGGTCTCGATGTCTAGCGGGAGAAGAGGGGGAAGAAACAATAAATATAATGCAAACAAATGCATGACGATGCATGACATGACAAAGAGCGATGCTAGGTGTGCCCTAACGCGGTACGAGGTGGTACCGGTGAAGGGGGAAAACATCCGGGAAAGTATTCCCGGTGTTTCGCGTTTTCGGACAGATGAACCGGAGGAGGAAAGTTGCGTGTTCGGTATGCTAGGGATGCGTGGCGGACGAACGGTTTGCATATCTGGATTCGTCTCGTCGTTCTGAGCAACTTTCATGTATAAAGTATTTTCATCCGAGTTACGGATTAAAAGATATGATTTTCTAAAGATTTTAAATCATTTTCTGATTTTAATTAGTTATTTAATTCTAACATTATCCAAAACAGTGAATGATGACGCAGGCATGACATCAGAGTGATGTCAGCAGGTCAACTGGTCGGTTGACCAGTCAAACCAGACAGGTGGGTCCAGGGGGACCCACATGTCATTGTCAGGGGGCAATAATAGGGGGTTTAGACTAACTAAATAGGTTAATTAGTGGGTGGGACCTAGCAATCAGTGTCTAATTAGGTTTTAGTTAATTAACTTAATTAATTAGCAGTTTATATATTTGTTTTTATTTGTTTTATGGCATGAGGCCCGCATGTCAGTGGCAGTAGTTGCCACGTCAGCGAAGTTGACTTCGGTCAAGGTGGCCAGTTGGGGCCCCCAGGCCCACAGGCAGTGACCCAGGGGTGGGGCCCGCCTAGCCATGTCGGCAGACGGCGCCGGAACGACGCCGGCGAGGCAAAACGCGGCGGCGCGGCTCGGGCAAGCGTCGGGTTTCGTCTATAGGCCACCAAAATGGGCGGGACCGGTCGCATTCGAACGGCAAGACGACGGCGGAGCGAATGGTGGTGGTTGCGGAGGCTGTGGTGGCCAGAGTCGAGCGCTACAGGCTCGTCGGCGGCGAGGTGGTTCGGGCGTGAGACGAAGACGGCGACGCAGCGCGCTTCGGGGCTAACGGGAAGGCTAGGGTGGAGCTGCGCGACGCGTTGAGCACAAAGGGCTCGGCCCCTTGACCATTTGGTCACTGGAAGGGCGCCGGTGACGCGCGCAGGCGGCGGCGCAGTCGGGTCCCCGACGGGAAACATGCTAAGAGGAACGGGGAGGCTAGTGCGCGGGCGGGTAGGGCTCGCAGGAGCTCGATGCTGGGCCCAAACAAGCTCGACGGCGTCTATGGCCGCGGCGGTGTAGTGCATGGCGGCGACCCGAGCTCAGCAACGGCGGCAGCTGGCTACAGAGCGCTAGGGGGCCAACGAGGAGCAGCAGGGGGAGGAGAAGCTCACCGTGCGGCACGCAAGATGGCCCGTGGTGGTTTAGTAGCAGCAGAGTCGACGGTGCTCGTCGGGGATCCGAGGAAGAAGACGAGGCCGGAGCAGCGTTCGTGGGCGCCCGGCGTCCTGCGGCTCGTCGGGGAGGCGTAGTCGAGGCAGAGGGAGCGAGCAGACACGTCGGAGAGACTTGGAGGTCGTGGTGGCCGCGAGTTCTACGGCGGTGAGGCCATGGCGGCGCTCGGTTGCGGTGGGGAACGAGGGGAAGCGGCGCGGTGGATCGGAGGGGGAAGGAAGAGGCGCAGGAACCGAGAGAGAGAGAGTGGGGGCGAGTGGGAGGCGAGATCGAGGAGGCGGGGCGTGGCGGCCTTATCCTCGCCCGTCGCCGGCGAGGAGGGTGCGGCGGGGACGCGCCCCTGTTCCGACTCGGGTCGGGGGAATAGGGAAGGGAGGCGGGGCAGAGGGGGTTGGGCCGGTTGATTGCTGTGGGCCAGGTGGGTCGGCCGGCCTGTGAGCTAGGCCGCCTGGTCCAGGGGGGCTTCCCTTTTTTTTGTTTTTTTTGTAATTTCTTTCTTTTATTTACTTTCTTCTCTGTTTTATTTCATTTTAAAGTATCTAGGCATTTTCTAAAAATGTGTTTATTTCATCATAATTACCTATGCCATTTTTGGCACTGTCCGAACATTTTTGTTTCATCTTTTAAAAACTTTTGTTGTTTGCCATTTTTTGGATTGATTTTTGAATCGGTTTGAACTAACGAAAGTTTAGCAACAATAATCAAAGATGACATGGCATCATTAGAAGAGTTTTACTGTAGCCTAATTATCCAGGCGTTACAATAGCCCACTATTTAAAACTATGAGATAAAGTTTTTTGATAATATTTGATTTGAGAGAACCCTGAAGGCGAGGAGTCAACTCTCATTTGATATAATAGTACGCCCTTTGTAATTTAATATAAGACTTTTTTGACACTATTACAGTGTCAAGACGTTTTTTAATACTATAACAGTGTCAAAAGACGTCATGATAAGTTACAGAGGGAGTAGATAATAGTAGAGATTGCTTAAGGAATAAACCAAAGTTTTTAGAGTTACAAGGTGGGGGTGTGCCGGTGCACAACCACCTTTTGAGAAGGTTGCTTGAACCTATAAGTCCAAGTTATAAACTCTAATACAGAGTTCCTAACAGTTACATCAAAAATGTGGTTATCTCTCCGAAAACGCATAGCGAGAATAAACAACTTCAAGAGAATGGTGAGGGTCATGGAAGACCAATGCGCGTCGTCTAGCGTCATTGGGGTAGGGAGGCCCATGTGCCTTGGATGAAGAGGGGTTGAAGAAGGTCGAGCTGGTCCCAAACTGCAGAGGCCATTGGTCATGGCAGTGAAGACGTGCAAGGCATCTTCGAGCAGGCGTCGTAGCATGATAGACATCCGACTGTATGATGTTTTCTCGGTGCAAGTGCACCCTAGTGGTGAGTTTGTTTTTGAACAAGCCCCACCCCAAGATCTTGACCTTGTTGGGTACTTTGGAGCGCCAAATAAGATCGGCATCGACGGTGTTTCTGAAGCGCTCTTTCTTGCGGTGGTAGGATGATTTGGCATGCAATGGGGTGATAAAAAATAGCACAATGCGATGCGACCCCACGTTAATGTGTGGGGAATTTCTTTGATCGATGGGATTTTTTAACCAATTTTTTCAGTCCAGTTGATCCCGCCCTAAAGACTAGGTCGTGGCGTCCCCAGCGAGGGCTCGCCAAGAACAATGGCGCGGTTTGTCGTGATGTCGCCAGTGGAGGAGAGTCGAAGGCAACTAGCGCGGGTGTGGTGTGGGGGTCGCTGGCACCAGAATTGGGGGTGGTGGTTAGAGGTGTGGCTGGGGCGGCAGTGATTCGGTAGAGAAGATGGCTCAGGTAGGATGAGAAGGCAGGTGGTTAGGTCGACATCAGTGGGCAGATCAAAGAGCAGGGCGACACATGTAGGAGGAATAAGGCGGCTGTATGGAGAGGGACTTGACTTAAATTAAACCTAGTAAATAATTAAAGCATACATGTGGAGACGACTATTCTTAGCTCGAGCTTAAATGAGATCGGATAAACAGTATGTAAAAACTTGAAGAAAAATTAAAAAAAAAAAAATTCTTATGAAAACATGGACAAATACCTGAGTTCTTGCAAAATTTCATCACGAAATCACATTCATCGACCTAACATCGATCGGAGACATGCTCCAACGAGGAAGAGTAGCATGTGAGACGGCAACGCCTCAAGTCCCGTGAGCCGATGTGTGTCTCATGTCCTACTCTATCTTGACAACGATCACACCAACACCCCAAGGGGTAAAGCCAGCGGCCGGACATGGACAGAGCGGAACCGGACAAGCTCCACTCATTATTTTCACGTGCATGTAGTTGTATGTATTTGAGGATTCATAATTGAGGTATTCAATCGTATCAATAATTTGAGGCGTGACCGATCACTGCCCGCGGAGGGTGCGTCCACAAGCATTTGAGGGGTCGGATTTGGTGCGGGCGTTTGAGGGGTCAGATTTGGTGTATCCGGTTGTAGATGCTGTTAGCAATACTTACTAGTTACTCCAAAAAAAGAAGGCACCTATATATAGTCAAGATATCCATCCATGAAATTTGCGACGGCTCCAGATGTTCATGTTGAAATTCGTACAGCTACGTCACCGAGCATCTATTGGGAGTTAATAAGAACACAGAACACAGCTACTCCTAGTAAGTAAATAAAGTCAACATCACAAATCTAGCACGAAGAATGCGCAAACCGATTACATTCCATCGCATAAGATACACGTCCCGACATAGGTTGATGTTATCAGGATCTTGGGAACAAGCTAAACATCATGATATTCTGAAACTTCCATCTGCAGATCTAGACCCTCACTGCTGCCATGAGTTTCTGCAAGCAGGTGGCGTGCTGTACTGCGGTGTGCTGGAAAGAGTGGTGATCTGAAAAGCCATACTCTGAAAATTCTGATTCTACATGGATGAATCGACCAGGCAGCGACTTCTTTGCAAGTGTTTCCTGCCATATGTCAAAGAAATCCACCATAATTCCCCGCAGAAAAAGAAGTCTACCAAAATTTCGCTCGACTTTTCTGTGGAAGATAGGGGATAACAATCTACCTGCACCGAAAGCGACAACAAACTTCATGTCAGCCTTGCAAGCGCGGAAACGGTCTCAGACAAAACCACTGAAAACTGCATTTCTTGGTGGGTTCTAGAATTTGTGTGAACCGGTGGAACTTTCTTATCATAAAATTCAAAGTGCAATATTAAGAGTATCCCCAGTATCAATGCCACAGAAAGGTTCATCTGTTTTGGTGGAAGTTTTGCAGGTTTTGGTGCTGAACTTGGGGGAAGATTTCTTTTTGCCCCTAGTCAAATTATTAGATTCAATAACTCCAAGTGCTATTTTCGAAATTTCTTGTTACCAGACATATTGGTAGGAACCAGCAACTTTTATTACTGAGATATGTTTCCCTACTAACTTGACTAACAACGGCATAAGGAAGGCGCTGATGGTTCACAAATACTCCCTCCGTTTCAAAATAAGTGTCTCAACTTTGTACTAACATTAGTACAAAGTTATACTACTAAGCTTAAGACACTTATTTTGAGACGGAGGGAGTAGAAGAGTTGCAGGCTGGTGCATACAATAGAATATACTAGAACTCATCTAGTTTTCCCCTTCTTCTAATTAAGAATTTGAGCTAATTACACAGACAAAGTTGCAGATCAAAACATATGTTTACAAGTTAATGAATATTTCCAAACAATGAGATGTCTTCATGAACTATGGCTAGAAAGGATATCAAGAGCCTTATTTAAAGCTCAGAAGGTGTACTTTAAAAATAAAAATCATGTACTCCCTCCGTTCCGAATTACTTGTCTTGGATTTGTCTAGATATGGATGTATCTAGACTCATTTTAGTGCTAGATACCTCCGTATCTAGACAAATCCAAGACAAGTAATTCGGAACGGAGGGAGTAGGTGCCACAGATCATCGTCTACATGCGTTAAGTTCATCAACCTCGCCGTATATAATTTATCTAACTCACAGTAAAGAATAAAAACATGAAATAGGCTGTAGTTTTCTACTTATCGATAGAGGGTATCTCATGCTAGCTTGAACATGTATAAACCCATTGTTCAATTAGCAGGACTTACTCAAACTCAAATACAGAATTGATTCACTACATATGGTTTGAGCCTCGTCTTTTACTAACATAAGTCAAACAATCAATCAGTCCATCGATTAAGGCCAACAAGGTACAAACAGAAAATGGAAAAGAAAGAAAAATAAGAGTGGAACCTACATCACGATTCCTCAGTGTTTCAGAATTGTTAAAATAGTAACAGTGATTTTTGCTCGAGCACAGGAAAATGTAACAATCATAGTGTAATATAATAAGAACAATATAAATAAAACAAATGAAACTTATGATAAAATATGTAAGGCAAAATGAGGGGTCAACAGAGCACAAAAGATAAATACAAGCAGCATCCAAGTAGCTTCATTGTGAGACTCAATGATTAGTTGAGTTCTACGCAAATTTTCAAGTTCCCTCAGGGGTACTTTATTCTCCTGTTACCGATTTCTCACTTCTTTTTTGAAATGCACATGTACCAAAAAAGAAGTGAGAAATCATTTGACTTATTATTACCATATCCTCCTGCAAAGTTCAGGGGTACTATATACTGCAAATTGTTTTACAATCTGAGGAAGTGCAGACAACACCACTTATTGCAGGTTGTTTTTTCTCATATGTTTCCTGAGCTAGTAACTTTGGAAAATATGCATTTTGACGGGACGGCACTCTCCAGGTAACAATTTTGACAATTATGCATAAATTGAATTCAGTATTCCAGTTGCCTGATTGCAACTGCAGAAACGGCCAGGTCAAAACCAGAGATTCTGATTATTCTAGCTTTGCTAAGGTGTCCAGTAGGTAAAGATGATGACACATGGATACGGTAAAGATGATGATGACACACCAATATGGAAAGGATGATCCTGACTGGGTAATTCAGAAAATGTCAAACTACGGCGTCTAGCTACTAGGCCAAGTCATGCATAGAGATACTTTTCAATAACTACTGGTATCTCTGATTTTTCTATTCAGCTGCCTAATGAAAAACACCTGACCGATAATGTGAAGATAAATTTTGTAACAACAATCACGTAACAGTCTTTATCAAATGATAGAAAGGTTCACATAAACAAAATATTCGTGATGCTTATAGTTTGAATTATGTAAGTGAAGAAGATTATTAACATTAGAATTTAGATACACAAATCATTCAATCTAAAACTGCAGCACATATGCCCAATTTGATTAAGCCTTTATGATTTTATCCGGAGGTGCATGTGATCCAAAGTCCAAGAACCCTTTATGACGCCATTGACAAGATCAGACAAAATGTCAAAATTTTAGTTTTACTGGGAATAACTTGGAATTAAAGACGAAGAGCTTGTGGTGTGAACCCGGTAAGATCGTTGAAAAAAGGATTCACTGGGGTCCCATGAGTAAATATTCTTTATTTGACTGGAAGTAATTGCTATATTAGTAGTGTCAACTATCTACTTACTATTCAGTCAAGTACTCCCATTCCATTTAAGTGGATGTATTCAATTTACGCAGTATAGCCTCCTTTTATGTACTATTTCTAAATAGTAATTGGCGGTGTCAATAATGTGTACACTCTGGATCCGCATGCAGTTTATCTCCTCAGCCTACTTTTCAATAGATCAAGTCAGCATCTAAGATAGTCTATGAGAGCTACTCCCCCCGTCCCCAAATAGATGACGTATAAACTGAATCATAAAGCCAATGCTTTCTAAGTCTGACCAAGTATATATATACAAAAATATGAAGATAAACGATACCAAGTAAATATAATACATCCCCCATTAGATATATTTTCATAATGTATTTATTCAATATTGTAGTTGTTGCTATTTTCTTCTATTTATCTGGCCAAACTTAGAAATAATTGACTTTTTGACCTAATTTATACGCCGTGTATTTGGGACAGAGGGAGTAATACACATCGTCATCTAATTACAGCAAGGCATTGAAATATAACCTAAAGATATCTTACCTACCACTCTCTAGTCTCTATGCCTCCATACCCAAATTAGAGCTCCCCGGAGAGGAGAAAAATGGCTGTGCGGCTCTTTCTGGCCCTTCTTTTATCATTCTCCTTCCAGCTTTGCTCTTGTGCTCCCCCATGGCAGATCATGACCACTGGCTCATACATGACACCAGAAGATCGTGAGAGAATCTTTCTCATCTCACCAGATACCACCTTCTCTTGTGGCTTCCATCGAGTTGGAACAAATGCTTTCACCTTCTCCATCTGGTACACCACCGTGAAAACGGTTGTCTGGACGGCAAATCCCTACTCCACGGTGAATGGCTACTTCTCCCCAGTGAACCTTTACGGCTCCAGGATATCTCTGAAACACGATGGAAACCTGGTCCTGACAGATAACAATGGCTCAATGGTATGGGAAAGCAAGACATCTTCAGGCAAGCACACAATTGTTTCCCTCCTCAACACTGGCAACCTTGTTATCAGTGATTCTGGTAATAATACTGTATGGCAGAGCTTTCACACACCAACAGACACCTTGCTCCCTCGGCAAAACTTGACGAAAGACACAAGGTTAGTCTCTGGTTACCATCACCTCTATTTTGACAATGACAATGTCTTGCGCCTATTATATGATGGCCCAGAGATTACAAGCATCTACTGGCCAAGTCCAGATTATAATGCATTGAAAAATGGACGCAATAGATATAACAGCACCAGGGTAGCATTTCTTGATGACGAGGGTAATTTTGTGTCAAGTGATGGGTTTAAAATAGAGGCTTCAGATTCAGGTCCTGGGATAAAGAGGAGGATCACAATTGATCACGATGGCAATTTCAGAATGTACAGCTTGGATGTGTCAACAGGGAATTGGGTGGTCACAGGGCAGGCGGTAATACAGATGTGCTATGTGCACGGATTATGTGGTAAGAATGGGCTTTGTGACTACTCAGGGGGCCTTAAATGTAGATGCCCTCCAGAACATGTGATGGTTGATCCAACAGATTGGAACTAGGGATGCAAACCAGCATTCATAATTGGCAGCAATCAACCACATGAGGACTTTACATTTGTTAAGCAACCTCATGCAGACTTCTATGGCTTTGATCTGGGCTCTAATCAATCCATCTCATTTAAGACATGCAGGGGCATTTGCCTGAACAGCAGCTCATGCATATCTTTCACATACAAGGGTGGGGATGGTTGGTGTTACACTAAAGACATACTCTACAACGGTCAGGTGTACCCATATTTCCCAGGACACAACTACATGAAAGTACCAAAGAGTTTCAATGGTTCAGCATCCTCAATCTCCAAACAAGAAAGCCTAACCTGCAGACCCAATGGTTCGGAGATTATGCTAGGATCAGCAAATATGTATGGAATGAAGAAGGACAACATAAAGTGGATATACTTATATGTCTTTATTGCAATATTGGGAGCTCTAGAGTTGTTTGTTATTGTGACAGGATGGTGCCTTTTTTTCAGAAAGAGTAACATGCCCAAATCAATGGAGGATGGATACAAGATGATAAGAAACCAGTTCAGGCGGTTTACATACAGAGAATTGAGTGAAGCAACTGGAAAATTCAAAGAAGAGATTGGGAGAGGGGGTGCTGGAATTGTTTATAGAGGAGTACTTGAAGATAAGAAAATAGTGGCAGTAAAGAAACTCACAAATGTTCAACAGGGAGAAGAGGAATTCTGGGCAGAAGTGACTCTAATTGGAAGGATCAATCACATAAATTTGGTCAGGATGATGGGATTTTGCTCAGAAGGGAAAAACAGATTGTTGGTATATGAGTATGTGGAGAATGAGTCACTGGACAAGTACCTCTTTGGTGAGAGAAGTACCGAAAGTCTGCTCGGTTGGAGCCAAAGGAACAAGATCGCCTTGGGCACAGCAAGGGGTCTTGCTTATCTTCATCATGAATGCCTTGAATGGATAGTCCATTGTGACGTGAAGCCAGAAAACATACTCCTAAGTCGAGATTTCAATGCCAAAATAGCGGACTTCGGACTAGCCAAGCTTGCAAAGCGAGATAGCGCTAACTTCAATTTCACCCAAATGAGAGGCACGATGGGCTACATGGCACCAGAATGGGCACTGAATATGCCGATCAATGCAAAGGTCGATGTTTACAGCTATGGGGTTGTGCTTCTGGAAATTTTGACTGGAACTAGGGTTTCAAGTGGCATAATTGCCAACGAAAGACGAATGGGGTTTCCAGACTTTATCCAGGAGGCCAAACAGATTCTGGCTACCGAGAATATCAATGATCTTGTGGATGCAAAATTGAAGGGGCATTTCGATCTAGAGCAGGCTACTGCAATGGTGAGAATAGCTGTTTCATGCCTTGGAGACAGAAGCAAGAGGCCGACAATGGACGAAGTTCTGAAGTCTCTTATGTCATATGATGATGAAGACAACCATCCTGCCTATTCACATTGATATGAGCTGATGCAAAGATTTGGGCTATCCGCCCTGTGTGTCAACTCTGTTGATGTTACAAACCAATAGGCATAAGTAGATAAGATACAAAAAAATGTTGTGTGCGTTTGCAAGAAGCTATTGTAAAGTGTAGCAGTTTTTTGTGTTTCAAATTCAACAAATAAACAGTACTCCCTCCGTTTCAAAATAAGTGTCGTAGTTTTAGTTCAAGGAGGGGTGTGATGGACTAATATTTTCTTACATAAAGGTACCAAGTGTTCTCATAACAGCAATGCTTTCTTTTTATCAACAAATTTGGTCAAACTAGAGAGAAGGGGGCAACTCTTGGCTTATCACGCACAATTGCACGTGGACGAAACGAATCATCTCGAGTCTACACTCTACACACACTCCATCTTAACGCAGACGAAAATAAACACCACATTAAGATGGAAAAAATCTCACCTGTTTACATTAAAAGAAATTTCGTTAAATGCACCAGCTATTGCGTGGTGTTTAGCTGGAATGATTTAACGATTCAGAATAAAAGTTGGTAACCCATTAGTCTGTACCAACGATTATCCAAACCAAATGTGTTGACAACCCATTGCTATAGTTTGAATCAACATCTGCTTTGTTCCAGAATTTGGTTCATTTCATAAGGAAACAGATAAAACAATCGCCGGCCAGCGGCGAGGCAGACAAAACAGACATGACTTTGTCAAAGGCGGAAGCACACCGCAAAGCTAAAGCTAGTACAACACGGGAAGTAGGAAGTATTCTGGAGGAAGTTCAGGATTTAGTGGGGAATTTCTCTAGTTTCCGTTTGAGCATAATTGAGAGGGATGCAAATGTTGCAGCCCATCTCTGTAAAAAGGCGTAGATGCTTATGGCTCAATTGCATCCCTCCTTTCCTTGCTGATACTCTTCGGCAAGATTGTAATTCAGATGATTGATCAATAAAGCTCATTGAATCGCAACAACAACAAAAAACTAAAGCCAGTACATTATGGGCAGTAGCTCACCTACTAGTTGTTGCGTGCCCCTCGTCGTCGTTGGGGCACTGGCCGTGGTCTACTGCTGCCAGCTGCCTCCTGGCCCTAGGGGCTCACCGGCGCTGGCCGGCCGCACCGACGAGCTGCCGCCCGCCGGAGATGTCCGCTCTGGCTCCCAAGCTTGCGCTTCCGATTGTCGGCGTCGCCTACCGGAGTTGCAGGAGCCCGTCGACCGGAGCTAGCGTCTTCCGCCATCTCTCCGTGGTGGCTTGGTCCGTGCCACCGCCGGCAGTCGGTTGCCCGCCGCCGTCGTATCGCTGCCTCGCCGTCGCGTAAGACCCGAGTGACCGAGCGCCTAACCCTGTGGGCCTGTGGCCGAGCGAGCAGAAGCGCCACCACGGGCCTACTTCAACCCAATATGAACGTTTGGTTGCCCCACTGGCCCATTTAGGAACGGGGTCGTCTTATTCTGTGCAGTTTGCCTAAAAAAAGTTCTCACCCACATGTAAAATATAGTCACCCCTAAAAAAAACATGTAAAATATAGTCTTGCCCTAAAAATGTAAAATATAGTCTCCGTAAATAAGTTGTACTCACTCGATTCATAAATATTTGTCTTTCCAGAGATTTCAACAAGTGACATACGGAGCAAAATGAGTGAATCTACACTCTTAAAATATGTCTATATACATCCATATGTGGTAGTCCATTTGAAATCTCTAAAAAGATAAATATTTAGAAACGGAGGGAGTAAAATATAGCCAAGATATACATCCCATGATAGTTACGACGGCATCAGATGTTCATGTTCAAAAAAATTGTACAACAACATTACCCAGCAGCATCTACTGGGAGCTAATGAGAACATAAAACACAGCTACTCGGTCGCTCAGATGACCATTACAACTTGCTATTCCTTGCAAATAAATCAGGTTAACATCTCAAACATGGTAGAGGAAGGGATACTTAGCCGCGAAGAACGCACAAATTGATTACATTTCAGCACATAAGATACATGTCCTGGCATACGTTGATGTTACCATGATCTTGGGTACAAGTTAAACATCATGATATTCTGAAACTTCCATCTGTGGATCTAAGCCCTCACAGCTGCCATGAGTTGTTGCAAGCAAGTAGCGTACTGAACTGCCGTGTGCTGGAAAGAGTAGTGGTCTGAAAGGCCATACTCTGCAAAATTAGATTCTACATGGATGAATCGACCAGGGAGCGACTTCTTTGCGAGTGTTTCCTGCCATATGTCAAAGAAGTCTACCATAATTGCCCTGGACTTTTCGATGGAAGACAGGGGGTAATACTCTACCTGCACCGAAAGCAACATAAACCTTCGTGTCAGCCTTGCAAGCATGGAAATGATCTTGGACATAAACCACTGAATACTGGATTTCTCAGTGGGTTCTAAAATTTGGGAACCAGTGGAATATCTTGAAAATAAAACCGCAACTGTAGTATTGAAAGTATCCCTATTATCCATCCCACAGAAATGTTTATCTCCTTTGGTGGGAAGTTTTGCAGGTTTTGGTGCTAACTTTAAGTCCTAAGAAGGCAGATTTTTTATTTCACTGGTCAACATATTAGATTCAACAACTTTGACCGCTATTTTTGAAATTTCTTGTTAACAGAAATATTGGTAGGGACCAGAAAATTTTGTTAACGAGATTTGTTTACCTGCTAACTCGAGTAACAACGGAAAAAGAAACGCACTGATGGTTCATAAAGAGTTACAGGCAGGTCCATACAACAGAGTATTCTAGAATTCATCTAGTTTCCCCCTTCTTTCAGTTTATTTGAACTAATTACACAGATAAAGGTGTAGATCATGATCATATCATATGTTTACAGGTTAATGAATGTGTCCAAATAATGAGATGACCCTCTGAACTATTGCTAGAAAGGATATTAACTTACGAATTTAAAGCTCGGAAGGTGCACTTCAAAAATAAAATCATGTAGGTGCGACAGATCATCTTCTACATCTGCTAAGTTCATCAAGCACAACATAGGTAGATTTATCTAACTCACAATAAAGCAAAAAAAAAACGAAATGTACTTATCAATAGAGGACATCCCATACTAGCCAGGCCCTGTATAGATCTAGACATCAAGAATTAGGCTGAGAATCTAAGCAGCAAAACCCCATTGTTATATTAACAGTACTCAGTACTTACTCAAACTAATTACAAAATTGATTCTATGCATTTGGTATGAGTCTCATCTTTAACTAAGAAAAGTCAACAATCAATGAGTCCATACAATTAAGGCCAACAGGGTATGACCAAAAATAGAAAAGGAAGAAAATGATAGCAGTACCTCCATCATGATTCCTCTTAGGGTTTCAGTATTGTTAGGAACACATTTTCCTATCCTCAAGCAAAAATCGCCCAGTTGATACTGGAATCCCTATAAACGGAAACATTGTAACATGTGAATCTAACAAACTTTTCATATGAGACACTGCAACAAACACACTGTAATAATAAGCACAATATAAAACGAATAGAAGATGGAACAACAACAACAACAACAAAGCCTTTAGTCCCAAACAAGTTGGGGTAGGCTAGAGGTGAAACCCATAAGATCTTGCGACCAACTCATGGCTCTGGCACATGGATAGAAAGCTTCCACGCACCCCTGTCCATAGCTAGTTCTTTGGTGATACTCCAATCCTTCAGGTCTCTCTTAACGGACTCCTCCCATGTCAAATTCGGTCTGCCCCGACCTCTCTTGACATTCTCCGCACGCTTTAGTCGTCCGCTATGCACTGGAGCTTCTGGGGGCCTGCGCTGAATATGCCCAAACCATCTCAGACGATGTTGGACAAGCTTCTCTTCAATTGGTGCTACCCCAACTCTATCTCGTATATCACCATTCCGGACTCTATCCTTCCTCGTGTGGCCACACATCCATCTCAACATACGCATTTCTGCCACACCTAACTATTGAACATGTCGCCTTTTAGTCGGCCAACACTCAGCGCCATACAACATTGCGGGTCGAACAGCCGTCCTGTAGAACTTGCCTTTTAGCTTTTGTGGCACTCTCTTGTCACAGAGAATGCCAGAAGCTTGGCGCCACTTCATCCATCCGGCTTTGATTCGATGGTTCACATCTTCATCAATACCCCCATCCTCCTGCAACATTGACCCCAAATATCGAAAGGTGTCCTTCTGAGGTACCACCTGCCCATCAAGGCTAACCTCCTCCTCCTCACACCTAGTAGTACTGAAACCGCACATTATGTACTCGGTTTAGTTCTACTAAGCCTAAACCCTTTCGATTCCAAGGTTTGTCTTCATAACTCTAACTTCCTATTTACCCCCGCCCGACTATCGTCAACTAGCACCACATCATCCGCAAAGGGCATACACCATGGGATATCTCCTTGTATTTGAATAGAAGATGGAACTTATGAAAAAATATCTAGGACAAAATGAGGGGTTAACAGAGTAGAAAAGATAAATATAAGCAACATCCAAATAGCTTCATTGTGAGACTCAATGATCAGGTAAGTTGTATGCAAATTTCCGTCGATCACTACTAACTGAAAGGCATCCACTTCCTGAAATTAGAAGTCGAACTGGTAGCTGGTAGATGGTCTATTTTGTCACTGTTGTTCGCTTGAAAGATGTGAAACCATGCAATTGGTTTAGATCTATACAGAAAATGGATTTAAGGACTGGTTCAACAATGGGGTAGTTTCATTCCCGCCTTTTGTAATTAGGTAGTGTGAATTCCTTGAAAGAATTAGCCTGAGGTTCAACAATTTAATCGCCACTGGTTCAATTAAACAAAGAAAATAGATTTTACAAACCTAAATCCTTAGGTGTGACATCAAAGAAGAAATCGGAAGGGCGGGGAAGGAAACAAGGTGACCTCGAAGTTGAGGTTGACGCGGGCCTTGAAGGACTGGAGCTTCTCCATGACCTGGGAGAAGGCGGCGTCCGCCTGCAGGACGAGGCGCTGGTTCCGGAGGATGGAGAAGTAGAGCCCGGGGCGCTCGTGGAGCGCGACGCCGAGGAGCTCGCGGGGCACGTCGGGGGGCAGGTTCTGCTGCGCCCCGCCCGGGCCGTCCCGCGTCATCGGGCGGTAGAAGATGATGGAGGTCTTCCAGCGGCCGTCCTTGGTGCCGCCGAGGGACTCCGCGCAGCCGCAGGCCTCCGACAGGATCTGGGTGTTGAGCGTCACCCCAGGGTTCGGGTGCCAGTGCATCAGCCTGCGCCGGGGAAACGCGGAGACGGGGTGAGCCAGCGGCTGGGCGCCGTGGGAAGAGAGGGGGGAGGGGGAGAGGCGCGAGCTCGGTACCACTTGGCGGGCGCCATGGCGGCTAGTCGGTGGAGCGCCGGCGACGAGGGGCGACGGCTGTGTCTTGAGTCCTGACAGGGTGCGGGCTCCCGGGCTTGGCAATGTGAGATTCTGTCTTGAACCCCAAATGCTAAATCTCACTCGTCTCCGGCGCTCCCGCCGTGGCCGGCCCAATAACGTGAGGTTTTAGGAAGGTTCCGACCGGTTTTTCCTTTTTCTATATTTTGTTCTTATTATTGGTTTTCTTTTGCTTTTTTCTATTTTTCAAATACATGTCGACTTTTTTTAATATAAGTTGAACATATTTTAGTTACACATTCAATATTTTTCGAATACACGTTGAACATTTTTCAAATGCACATTGAATGTTTTCTGAATACAGGACGAATTTATTCATAAATTTCATGAACATTTTTTAAACCATGCGAACATTTTTAAGTGTTATGAACATTTTTGAAAATGTCATGACCAATATTTTTGAAAGGTACAAACAATTTTTCTAGAATTACGTGAACACATTTTGTACATTGTATGAACATTTCGTAATGTGATGATTTTTTTGTAATGATATGAGCATTCTTTAAAAATCACTAAACAATGTATATTTCAGCCGAATCATTATCTAATCATATGAACAAGCTAACTCATTTTCATAGTAACTTTTCAAGTTTTCATGCACGCCGCAAAAATAGCTAACTTGTGAACAACTATGCAATGAAACCAAACAACTTAACTGCATTGCCTTTTTATTTCTCTTGCAATTGCAAAGTTGATTTACATCATCATTTGTTTTTTTACTACAACATCGTTGATCAAAATTGGCTTCATGCCCTAGCCTATCACAACTATACATAGCATGGCTTTTACATTTTGTGGCATCCTTCCATGTAATAGGGTAAACTTGGATGTGATGTGGTTAGAGTACAGTCGTGCATATTAAACCATATTAAAACTCTACATGGGACTAGTCCCGCAAAATAATTCCACTTTGGTCTCATAGGTATTGACAAATCAAAAATGACATGGTGACATGTGTGAGACGCCTGAGCCATGCCCAGGGCTGGAATTTAAGCCAAGCCGAATTGGCTCTACTCGACTCGTTACTTCTTGTTAAGATAATGAGTTAGCTAGGCTCGACTCACTAAAATATTGAACTTAGATTCAAACATGGTTCGACTCGTCTTGATTCATTAACTCATTATAATTGTGAACAACAAAGTATAGCCATATATAATATATGCAACAATCTAACGCATATATTTACGAACATATCTTTTTTCTCCATGAAAAACAGCAATCAACAGTTTATAGCCAAAGGGTACATGTCTCACTCCACAACTCAACTCAATCAGTTAGCGAGCCTTGATAAAACTTAGGTTACTCAACAAGTTCCGGCCCAGTGAAGCCAAACTATGAGCTATTAATTTTAGCCCGTCGAGTTTTATTTCCAACCCTACCACACTAAAAAGACCAACTCTTGTACATCTCCGGTAGATGATTTCCTGATGATCCGAATGCTTTTATTTTCAATCTCTGTTATTTCTTGAAATCCTAAAGTATATTACAGAAAAGCCAAGACATAAGAGAAATTGAGGATGGAGTGTCAAAGATCAAAGAGGTGTTGCGTAGGCGTTTGCCAAAGTTCATGGATGTAATCCACTGGCTAGGAGGATTTGCAAGTGACACCTATAGTTCGTCCTGGGATGCAGTGGTGTACCTGCGGAGCACCTAATGTATATCACTTGGTCTGTAATGTCTGCATGTAGGTCACCACGCCTACCAGCGGTCTCAGCGGCGGAGCTAGGCATGAATCTCATGGGTCGG
>NC_057806.1:421972079-421974846 GCF_018294505.1 Triticum aestivum | reverse complement strand
GGGCAATAGTCAAAACATGAACAACTAAGAGGACAAAGATTGATCTTTTCCTTATCCAATCCTTGCACAGTAAAATTCCTTCACTGTTTTGGCTAAGGTTGAGGGGCCACAGCTACCTTAGACTTGCACTAAGCTTCGCCACTGAGTGGTGTAGCTGTATAAGCGTTATGTTATGCATGGGTGCATATGATTTCTCTGTTTTGAATGGTTGTTTGAAGATTGCTCATCACGCCTACCACGCCGTGCGTGTAAATGGTTTCGGTGGTTACTTTTACATTTAGTATGTTTGCAGGTTTAGTTTCCTTGCTTTTGGTCGTTTATCATGCTTTGTAGAACTGTAGCTGTTTCTTCCATAAAAATCAACGAGAAGGCTCATTGTTCCGAAAATAAAATAAAAAGACCGGTAAAAGATCCGTACAACTCCTCCGCTTAGAGCACACATGCGTGGCCACCGACGGGCCAGGGGCATTGCACGTACTACGTACGACCGTGTCACACCAGCTGCTCTTGGATGCCTCGAAGTGCCACGGTGATGGCGGCAAACGAAGGCCTCCTCGAAGGCTCCGCGTCCCACGCCCGGCAGATGAGATCAACCAGGGCTCCGGTAGCAGCAGCCGCGTCGCTTTCCGGGAGCTTCGGTCTCAGTTTTCCATCCGCTACCTCCAACGCAATCTGTGAAGCGCAACAATGCAGACAGACCGAGTCAGCAAACACACTCCATGGCTAGCAGCTCCAAATTAAAGATAATGGAATGCAGCTCGTGCCCTTGATTTGATTACCTTGCTTGGCCCGTAGCTCGTGTCTATGTACGGGTGCTCCCCGGTGACGAGCTCGTTGAGCATGACGCCGAAGCTGTACACGTCGCACTTCTCCGTGTACGGCTCGCAGCGGATCACCTCGGGCGCCATGTACACGTACGTCCCTGCTGACAAGATACTCAGTTCAAGAACTGTCGCGGACTCGCGGGAGAAGTGGAGAAATTCGCCGGCGTGCATGCATGCATGGGCGGGCGATCGAGCGAGTGGCGTCTTACCGGTTTCGCCGGTGAGCGCCTGTGCGCCGTCCGGCAGGAACCTGGCGTGGCCCAAGTCCGCGACCCGCGCGCGCGAGTCGGCGTCCAGCAGCACGTTGCTCGGCTTCAGGTCCCGGTGCAGCACCCGCGGCGTCTGCTCGTGGAGGTGCCGCATCGCCAGCGCGACCTCCAGCGCCCTGCTCACCCTCTGCACCAGCGGCCGCGACGGCGGCAGCTCCTTCCTGCGGCGCTCCTTGCCCCCGTGCAGCCACTCCCCCAGCGTGGCGCCGCTCAGGAGCTCCGTCACCAGGAAGCAGCTCTCCGGCGGGCGCAGGCACGCGCCCATCAGCCGCAGCACGTGCGGGTGCCGCTGCCGCGAAAGCGCGTCCAGCTCCTGCGCGAAGAAGGCCTCGGCGCTCGGGTTGGAGCGGAGGAGCTCCGGCCTGATCCACTTCACCGCCACGTCGAGGCCCCTCCACGTCGCCCGGTGTATGTCCGCCGTCGTCCCTCGCCCTATCGTCTCGTGCAGCTCGATCTGTTTCCCACTTCCCCGAACAGCACGCCATCAGAAAACCTGATCGATATGCACGCACGACTTTTGCCGTGATCGATCTGCTCTTATTGATTCGTTACCTCGTCCCGTGCGACGGACCAGCCGTGCTGCACCGCGAGGTCTCTCGTGGCGGCCAAGCACGGGTCGCAGGGCGGCGCTTCGATCGATTCCGGCTCTTCGTCCCCGTCCTCGTCGTCGGTCGCCATCGCGGCCTCCGCATCTCCGTCGTCGCTCCTGTGAGGCGAGCGCTGCTCGTCGTTGGAGGCGGCGGACATGAGGTGCAGGAAGCCGTGCTCCTGGGCGACCTCGAGGCAGAACCGGAGGTACTGCTGCGCGTTCTCCAGCCGGGCCTTGTACGTCTCCTTGAGATCGCTCTGCTTCTGCAGCTCCTCCTTGAGCTTCGCGACCTTGACAACACGCACGGCACGTAGTACAACACAGAGCTAGAATCAGCCACTGCAAATCTCCGACCATTTCCTCGAGTTGAGTTGTAGGATATGTGTCAATGTGTGTACCTGTTGGCAGCAGTCATGGTTGGGTGAGGGCGACGAGAAGATGCCGGCGAGGCGGCCGCGGAGGCCGCGGTGCTCGTGCCGCGTGCGCTGCCCGTTGCCCGTCGGCGTGCTCTCCATGGCTGGTATTGAATGGAGAAACGAAAAGGCGGATGAAATTGGAAACCGTGGGGAGTGACGGTACAAGGTGTAAGCAGACAAGAGGCGCGGTTCATCCAATGCAATGTGCGCCAGTGTTTTGGAATTTTCGTAGCAGAAGCATGAATGCGACTGGTGGCATTTTCGAACTGGTGGGTATCAAGCCGGCAAGCTTCGCAGGCCCAACTGCCCAAGTGCTTTGCTATGGGCACATATTTTTCATTTTCCGGTTAGGCCGTCGGAAGTAACTAGTTAACGAGCGCTCTTTCGGAAGTCTCGCAACGATCAACGTTATTTGGCGCGCTCTCAGTCATTTGCCACGTGTCGCGCTTTGGACGTTCCATTCGGATTTTTTTTCCGCACGCGTTTTCGGCTTTTTAAACGGTTTTTTTCCAGGTTTTTCGACGTTTTGGTTTTCTCCCTGTCTTTCTTAGCCTTTCGATCAAAAAAAAATTTTCGCGAAAAAACGTGTTTTTTCTTTATTTTAATTTCGCGAAAGTCACGGTTTTTTTCTACGAGAGGCACGGTTGTGCTTTAGCGAGAGTCACGGTC
>NC_057806.1:421963344-421971727 GCF_018294505.1 Triticum aestivum | reverse complement strand
AATAAAACACATTTTCTGTTTTTTTTTCTTTCGTGAGAGTCACGGTTTTGCTTCCGCGAGAGGCATGGTTGTGCTTTCGCGAAAGTCACGACCGTGCCTCTAGGAAAGGGAAAAACAAAACACATTTTCTGTTTTTTTTTCTTTCGTGAGAGTCACGGTTTTGCTTCCGCGAGAGACACGGTTGTGCTTTCGCGAAAGTCACGGCCATGCCTCTAGGAAAGGGAAAAAATACGCGTTTTTTGTTTTTTTCTTTCTTTCGCGAGAGTCACGGTTTTGCTTCACGAGAGGCATGGTTGTGCCTTCGCGAGAGTCACGGCCGTGCCTCTCGGAAAAAAAAACGCGCTTTCTTTTTTCCCTTCCACGAGAGTCACGGTTTTGCTTTCACGAGAGTCACGGTTGTGATTTTGCGAGAGGCACGGGCGTGCCTCTTTCGGAAAGGGAAAAAACCGTGCTCCCGGTTCGGTTTTTTCATCCGGTTTTTTTCGTCCGTTTTTTCGTGAAAATAAAAGTTCGTCAAAACCTATCAATATAGGATCTATTTTTGAAGATCTCGACGCGAGGAATCCAATGATGAAAACGATTCGAGATTTGGACGCACGATTTAAGAGATAAAACGTTTTGAATAAACGGATCTACGAAAAAAGGGAAAACTCACAGGTTGTGACAAGTGGCGCGCTGCATGTGCGCCACTTGTCGCGACCTGGGAAAGTATAGTGTTCTTTGCAACGAGTACTCCTTAATTAGTGATTTCGGTCTGCATCTAGAATTGGGCTAGATTTGATAACAGTTTTACTAAAACACATCTAGAGTGTCATAAGTATTGCACATCTAAGTCATATGTCATTGATCTTACATTGAGATTTGTGTGAATATTTTCCTTTTTCTTTTTCTCTTTATGCTTGATTCACTCATTTAGATGTGCAATAATTAAAGCACATCTAGATGTGCCCTAAACACACCCATTTGATAAAGCAGGCAACACAATTTGTCCCAACGATACCTAGCTTATTGCCAAAACCTTCACTTTTGAGATCAACTAGTTAACGAGCGCTCCTTCGGAAGCCTCGCAAGGATCAGCGCCACTTGGCGCGCTCTCAGCCAATCACCACGTGTCGCATTCTGGGTGCTTCCTTCGGATTTCTTTTTATTTTCCTGCATGCGTTTTTGGCTTTTTAAACGGTTTTTTCGGAGGTTTTTGACGTTTTGGTTTTTCACCGGTCTTCCTTAGCTTTTCGATAAAAAATTCAAAAAAAATTGCGCGAAAAACGTGTTTTCTTTTTCTTTTCTTTCGCGAGAGTTGCGGTTTTGCTTCTGTGAGAGGTACGGTTTTGCTTTCGCGAGAGTCACAGCCGTGCCTCTCGGAAACGAAAAAAATGTGTTTTCTGTTTTTTCTTTTCGCGAGAGTCACGGTTGAAAGATCGTGGATGTCGCCTAGAGGGGTGGGGGTGAATAGGAGCTTTAAAATAATTACAGTTTAGGCTTGACCAAATGCGGAATAAACCTAGCGGTTAATTTGTCAAGCACACAACCTATAACAACTAGGCTCACCTATGTGCACCAACAACTTATGCTAAGCAAGACAAACAACTAAGTAATAGCAAGATATATGACAAGAAACAATATGACTATCAAAAAGTAAAGTGCATAAGTAAAGGGCTCGGGTAAGAGATAATCGAGGCACCCAGAGACGATGATGTATCCCGAAGTTCACACCCTTGTGGATGCTAATCTCCGTTTGGGGCGGTGTGGAGACATAATGCTCCCCAAGAAGCCACTATGGCCACTGTAATCTCCTCACGCTCTCGCACAATGCAAGATGATGTGATTCCACTAAGGGACCCTTGAGGGCGGTCACCAAACTCGTACACTTTGGCAACCCTTGGGGGCGATCACCGGAACCCGTCAAATTGCTTGGGCGATCTCCACAACCTAATTAGAGACCCCAACGCTTGCCCAGAGCTTTACACCACAATGATTGAGCTCCGAACACCACCAACCGTCTAGGGCACCAAGGCACCCAAGATGAACAAGCTCAAGGGTACCAAGCACCCAAGAGTAATAAGCTTCTCAACTTGTAACTTCCACGTATCACCGTGGAGAACTCAAACCGATGCATCAAATGCAATGGCAAGGGCACACGGAGTGCCCAAGTCCTTCTCTCCCAAATCCCATTACGTGCCAGTTTTACCATGGACCGTTAATGGGCCGAGGGTTACTAAGGGCCTCATATGGGCCAAAAGACGTCATGGTCCATACATGGGCCGGAAGTTAAAACAGACTGGAATTATATTGGACGGCCCAGATGATGCTACTGGGCCTAATTCGGATAGGCCGTAAACGGGCCCTGGGTTAGCGGGCTGTAAATGGGTTATATGCGAACAGACCGTTAACAGGCTTGCCGTGGGCCAGCCCGCCACCTTTTGACCAAGTCCAACGGGCCGGTCTTTTCACATGAATGGGCCTCTGTTGGGCCGTGCCACGTGTCGACGTATCATAGGCACTTTGAGTCCAATGGGTGGATGACATTTGTCCCAACGGTGAACCGACACGTGTTTCCTCCAGCCAATGATGATTTTACACGTGGAAAATCCCCATTGATCGGGGCTGTTAACGGGTTATCAGATACAAAACCGGGCCCGATAGCTTAACAACGTTCTGTTATGATGGATGCCACATGTCAGTTACCCTTGATGAAAGCACTTCTGTGACGCGCGATTTATCGTCATGGAAGTGGACACTTCCGTGATGATAATTTTGGTAATGTCATGGAACACTTCTACGATAGCACAAGTATGACTATCTTGATTCTGTCATAAAATTGTCATGGATGTACATGCATGATAGAAAACATGACCTACTGTGACAAAAATATATCATCACGGAAGTGTATTTTTTTGTAGTGTATAGAGCTAGTTCAACTCTAGTGTAAAACTATTTGGACTAGCCTGTAGAGCTAGTTCAACTCTAGTGTAAAACTATTTGAACTAGCTTCTAGAGCTAGTTCAACTCTAGTGTAAAATCATTTGAACTAGCTTGTAGAGCTAGTTCAACTCTAGTGTAAAATTATTTGTACTAGATTATAGAGCTGGTTCTACTCTAGTGTAAAATTATTTGAACTAGCCTGTAGATCTAGTTCAACTCTAGTGTAAAATTATTTGAACTAGCTTGTAAAACTAGTTCAACTCTAGTGTAAAATTATTTGTACTAGGTTATAGAGCTAGTTCTACTCTAGTGTAAAATTATTTGAACTAGCTTGTAGAGCTAGTTCAATTTTAGTGTAAATTATTTGAATTAGCTTATAGAGCTAGTTCAACACTACTGTAAAATTATTTGAACTAGCCTGTAGAGCTAGTTATACTCTTGTGTAAAATTATTTGAACTAGCTTGTAGAGCTAGTTCAACTCTAGTGTAAAAATATTTTTACTAGGTTATAGAGCTAGTTCAACTCTAGTGTAAAACTATTTGAACTAGCCTGTAGAGCTTGTTCAACTCTAGTGTAAAATTATTTGAACTAGCTTGCAGAGCTAGTTCGACTCTAGTGTATAATTATTTGTACGAGGTTATAGAGTTAGTTCAACTCTAGTATAACACTACTGCAGGATGCTGCTAACGCGACACTACGATCAGAGACCCTTCGAGAAACTGTGTGCGATGCAATAATCGCAAACGGTGGTGTATGAAAATCGTCAAAAAAGGTGAAAACGTTTGTGCTGGGGGATGAATCAAACATGCTTTAGATTTTAGTTGAGCGTGCGATGAAGAGCATATGGTTCAGTTCAATTAACCGTTTGCGATGAGGAGGAACAAAAGAAACGGGCAGCCAGATGAAGGTGTGTGCGATACACATCATACGGTTCACTTGGATGAACTGTTTGTGATTAGGCAACTCAAAAGAAATGAGCAACCAGATGAAGGTGTGTGCGATATACAGCATACGGTTCACTCGGATGAACTGTTTGTGATTAGGCAACACAAAAGAAACGGTCAGCCAGATTAAGGTGTGTGCGATATACGACATGCGGTTCACTCAGATGAACTGTTTGCGTTGACAAAAGAGAACAGAAACGGTTCAACTTAACAAGACGTGTGTGTTGTGCGATGGGATTGCATGCGGTTCACTCGGCCGTTGTTGTCAGTGTGTGACCTCTGTGGCAACCATTCGCTCCCCAGGTGCCTCTTCGTGTATCGTGGCAATCATCCACCGACTCTTCGCCTTTCCCTCTCGATTTGGAACTGTTGTCGCATGCTAGCTCTTCCTCCCTTCTCCATTTGCCTTTACCCTTCCTTCTGCCATTGTTTGATTTTCTTCTCCATGGAGGGAACAAGCCGAAAACTACCCCTTTATTCTTGCCCCGATCTGAATGATGACGCGGTGGAGGAACTCATTGATCGGTGTGATATCATCACCTCGGCTAGCATGGCAGGTTCGTTCAAGACCATTCTCGACTCAACTAATAACATCATTACAAGGAACCCAAGCGTCCAGGAGCGGTTTGATCTCCCCTATCTTCTTTGCTGTGACCCTGCTGACTGGGGTGGGGACGAGGGAAGCCTCGCCTTGTGTAAGTTGATGCCGCTTGATAATGATACGTATGATGTTAAGATGCCATCGCTTGAGGGCAAGGCTTCGGCAGGCGCAAATGAAGATTGGGTTGTTTATATTGGGTACAACTGCGAGTGGGAACTTGTGAATGTGTACACTCATCACCGGGTTTCACTTTGAAAAATCTCAGACGACTGCCCAGAGGTTGATTACACCGGTATTCTACGTGAGTTCATGTGACGCCCTCGATTCAATCGTACACTAATCATACACGCAAATGTGTACGATCAAGAGCAAGGACTCATGGGAAGATATCACAACACAACTCTAGACACAAATCAAAATAATACAAGCTTTATATTACAAGCCAGGGGCCTCGAGGGCTCGAATACATAAACTCGAATACACAAGAGTCAGCGGAAGCAACAATATCTGAGTACAGACATAAGTTAGACAAGTTTGCCTTAAGAAGGCTAGCACAAAAACAACATCAATCGAAAAGGCAAGGCCTCCTGCCTGGGAGCCTCCTAACTACTCCTAGTCGTCTGCGGTCTTCACGTAGTAGTAGGCATCCTCCGGATAGTAGTAGTCATCAGTAGCGTCGTCTGGCTCCTGGGATCCGTCATCTGGTCATAACAATCGGGTATGGGGGAAAAGAAGTAGCAAAGCAACAATGAGTACTCATCCAAAGTACTCGCAAGACTTACATCAGATCTAAACTAAGTATGTATCTGTATCAAAGGAAATGGCTGTATCTGTGGACTAAACTGCAGAATGCCAGAAGAGAAGGGGAAAGCCTAGCCTATCGAAGACTAGCATCTTCAAGCATCTTGCAGCATATAGAAGAGTACAGATCAACATAATGCAAAGTAGTAGTGTTATCAACCTCGGCCAGAGATCCTTTCTCGACTCCCAGCGAGAAAGCAATCCCAGAGCCATACTATCCAGTTATCATCTCATATCCAAGTCTCATATCCATCCATTCCTCATCGCAAGTATCTAGTTCTAGTTGTATCGACCGGGATACAACTCCAAGTGTCTGTTACCGTAGGATAGGCTATCGATAGATGTTTTCTTCCCTGCAGGGGTGCACCAACTTACCCACCACGCTCGATTAACTCCGGCTGGACACACTTTCCTGGGTCATGCCCGGCCTCGGCCAAACAATATGCCGCAACCCGGCCTAGGCTTAATAGAGAGGCCAGCACGCCGGACTAAACCTATGCCCCCAGGGTCATGGGCCATCTCCCCGGGAACTCCTGCACGTTGCGTACGCGGCCGGTGAGCAGACCTAGCTACCTCCTTCAACAAGGTAGGAGCTTACGTAGTCCAACCCGGCGCGCGCCGCTCAGTCGCTGACGTCTATTAAGCTTCGGCTGATGTATACGACGCAGAACGCCCATACTATGCCCACGTGATGGTTAGTGCTATCTGGCCAGAGGCCCCTCGGATCAAATATCCAAATCGTAGTGGATTAGGAACGCGCAGTAACGAGTAGAGACTCACGATCGATGTGACCCCGTCGCCCCGTCTCGAGTACTTGCATCAAGGGCTAAGAATGCCCGACCACGCCTCGTAAGTATCTCGCGGGCACCTTCCAGGTCAACCCGACTCCACATCACTCGCTATTAAGCTCGCGCGGGTACCCCTCAGGGTCGACCCGTCTTTAGTAACATGGCTCAGTGTAAAGTCATAGTAACCATAGTAACTGTGTGTCTAACACCAAGGGGAAAACCCGAGGAATCACCCCCAATGAATCCCACTTGATGTTATCATCAAGGTGAATGTAAGAGGATCCACCCTCGAGGTTCACACTTGAGGGGTTGCAGGACAGAGCGGTAACGAAAGTGGTTAAGGAGGAAATCACCCTCGATGACCTTGACCGTATAGCTACACTACAAAGATCTCATCAGGAGTGATGTAAGAGGTTCCACCCTGGGCACTCGATGGTGACTCTGCAGAGTTGTACAACTAGGGGGGGTGATGTGCGGTGTCGGGACCTGGACGTCGATCACGTTGATCGAGTCATCAAACATAAAGCGAGGCAACTGGGACAAGTTGGGGGTCACTGATGGATCACTAACCAACCTATACTAAGCAGTTTAGGATAAGCAGGTAAGGTATGAAAGCAGGTAACAAAAACAGGCTATGCATCAGAGTAGGATCATACAGAAAGCAGTAGCAGTTCTAATGCAAGCATGAGAGGGAAAAAAATGGGCGATATCGGAATGCTCAAGGGGGGTTTGCTTGCCTGGTTGCTCTGGCGAGGAGGGGGGTCGTCGTCGACGTAGTCGATCACAAGGGCAGCATCGGTCTCGGGGTCTACCGGAGAGAAGAGGGGGAAGAAACAGTAAATATAAAGCAAACATAGCACCACAAAGCATAACATGGCAATAAGATGTGTCGGGTGTGACCTAACACGGTAGGAGGTGATACCGGCGAAGGGGGGAAACATCCAGGAAAGTATCCCCGGTGTTTCGCGTTTTCGGACGAATGAACCGGAGGGGGAAAGTTGCGTGTTCGCTATGCTAGGGATGTGTGACAGACGAACGGGTTGCGTATCCGGGTTCGTCTCGTCGTTCTGAGCAACTTTTATGTACAAAGTTTTTCCATCCGAGCTACGGTTTATTTTATAATAATTTTAAAAGATTTAAATCATTTTTAGGATTTATTTAATTAATTAAATCAACATTATCCAGAATAGTGTTTGCAGACGTCAACATGACGTCAGCATGACATCAGCAGTTGACCTGGTCAACCTGACAGGTGGGTCCCACCTGTTAGTGACACATTTAATTATCCAGTTTAATTAACCTAAACATGATTAATTAGGGGGGTGGGCCCCATTGTCATTGACTAGTTAATTTACTAACAACAGTTAGCTTAATTAGTCATTTGGTTAAACTTAATCAGGATTAATTAGTTTACTTATCTGTTTAGTTTAATTAATCAAGATTAATTAAGTTATTAATTATTATTTTATTTATTATTCATTTTTTAAAACCTTTTTTTAACGTTCGGGGGCTGGGGCCCCACTGTCATTGGCCCCAGGGGGCTGACGGGCGCACGGGCGAAACGGCAGCGGGCGCCAGCGGGGCGACGGGCGCCAGGATCTGGCGCAGCCTGGCTGGCCCTGGACGCCGGCAGGGACTGAGGAGGCCGCAAGGAGGCCACTGGGCGCGGGCGCGCGTGGCGTACAGGCAAAGTAGAAACAAGGCGGCACGGCGCACGGGGACAAGGCGCGCGAGCGCGGCGCAGGCGAAGCAGAGCAGCTGAAGCAGGGGGCGCGACGCGGGCGCCGGTGCGCGGCGCGCGCGGCCACGAGGCCAGCAGGGGAGAGAGGGGACGGGGACGGGCGTGGTCCGCGCGCGGTGAGCGCGAGGCCACGACGCGGGACAACGGCTAGTGGCGGCACCGGCAGCAGAACAACGAGCAGCAGGGGGCGGGACGCGCGAGCTTCAGCACGGGCAGGCACGGCGTTTGGGGCACAACTCGGCGCGCGTATGGTGCGGTGTGCGCATGCGTGCTGTGAACGGTGCCGGCGATAGAGGGGAAGGAGGAGAGCTCACGGTGATGCATAGGGACATGGGCAGTGGTGCTCGGGGAGGTTGACGGGGACGGCGTGACAGAGAGGAGGCAACGAGGTCGGGGTGGCGCGGGGTTCCGGCGACGTCCGTGGAGCTCCGGGCGGCAGTGAACAAGGACGAGGCGGCAGCGTACGGCTGGTCGGGCGCGGCGTCGGGGCTCCCAGATCGGGAGAGGGGGAGGCGAGCAGGACGGTGGTGGGGCGGCGCCCGCGGTGTTCGACGGGGCCGGAGCAACTGGCCCGATCCAGACGGG